>NW_019416790.1:120645-133608 GCF_000390285.2 Anoplophora glabripennis
TGGGCTAATTCTCGTAGTTAGAATCAGGAGTAGAGATATTATTATTATTATTATTTTTATTATTATATCTACATCAGTTCATACATCTGCATCCACCACCAATAGCAAACATATCAACCACCGAATATAACACAATAAATTGTAATAGGTAAAAAACGTACCTTCATCAATAAAAAGTTCTTACCTGGTACTTCTACAAAAAATTTGTTAATTTCTTCTCTCGAACGCAGTCAACTTGTGATATTTGGTAATACTTTTATTTTCGTAAACGTTCAAGATGAAATAAGTATTGAATTATGCGCCCACATAGTCGAAGACTTGTAAGATTGCAATTTATTATCGGATTAACAATAATTAAATAACCTTTCATAAAACATACGCCAAGAAAACTTCTTCTTGGCGGAAGTAATCCCACAGATGCAACTTCTAGTCAAATATTTTCTAGGAGACTTCACCAAAATTTGTCATTTATCAACAGCTATCCATGACGACTTTTTAAAATGTCTCTTAAAGTTTGTTCATCGTTAAAAAACTGCAACTGTTGGATAAAACGTCGAATATCATACGTGAGAGTTAAATGCACTTAATTATAATGCGTAATAAATGCATTAAAATAACGTGAAAATTTTCCACAGTCGCGCTAGCACTCGTGTGTCAAACACTTCACTTGCCTATTATTATGTAAATATTTATTTAACCATTATTCAATCATAGATAAGAGGCAAATAAGATTGCGATGCTTGAACACATTAATTTTCCTGGCGCAAAAAAAAATCATATCTAATTCCATATTTTTAACTGAAACTTAAACAGATCAACTTCAAAACTCAAGAAATCCCAGGAATTGCCAAATAAGACCAGAGCTCTTAAAATTAATTTCCAGTTACATCTATGGGTCTCTTTCCATCATAATAAATAACTCTGTTATTTGTGGCATATTTGTAGAAATATTTAAAAATGCCATAATAAAACGTTTTTATAAAAATCAGGATGAAACTGAAGTAATAAATTACAGACAGATTACAGAATAAATTACAGATCTTTGATACTTAGTAAAAAATGTATAAACTAAATCTACTGAAGATGTAACAGCAGAAACCACAACTAGTTCATCTGACAATCTAAGTAAAGGCATAAAAGCTATCGCAAATAGCTCTTTGTGGATTTACCGAAAGTTTTTTTACACAGTCACATGAGGAAGTATTAGAAGTTTTAGAAAATATCGAATTTGGAATAACTGCTTTAAGACTCATGCGTAGCTACTGACATAATAGGTAAGAATCATCGGTAGCACTATCAGTTCCAATAAAACTGTTGAGTATGAAGTGTCTCTGGGTACATTTTTGGGACCCGTACTGTTTAACATTTGTATCAATGACGTACTTAAAATTAAAACCAAAAGGAAAATTGTTGCTTCCGAAGATAGCAGGTACAATATTTTACAGCGATTCAACTTAATCTCAAATAATGATACGATTGAACCAGACTTTTTTTTAAAAATAGCAATTAAGATCAAACATTTCTACCAATCTAGTTTTCGCACTTTAATTTATTCGCTCTTTGTATATCCTCTTCAAGTATGTGGAAAACCTGTATAGAGTGTTATATTTAAGACAGGGAAGTAGACAGTTACAGCCGGTATAATTGAAAGGAACTACCAAAGTTAGTGGTAACACTATGTGTGACTTCTATTTTTCTTCAAGTAAAAGAGGTGAATTATTACAATCTCAGTTCTGCAACTCGTGTTGCGCGTCCTTGCTAAAAGTACAAACGAAAACATGAAAGGCCTAATAACCGAAATTAATAAAATATAGTGAATAAAGCATATGTTATGTTATTATTTGGTATCATGTCGAATTATTTTACGCACACTACTTATCAAAGTAAAATAATTGAAATGGCGAAAACGCAATCAGAACAGAGCAAATATTTGGAAACAATCTATTTGAGCAAAGGAACTCTTTGATGGGCCGAACGTACTGTTAAAACAGGATTGTCGGCACGGCAGGGCACACGAATTTTGATAGGGGAACCAAACATCCATGCAACAACAAAGCTCGGTGTCGCTCGATTTGGCCATATGGCCACTTGAAGCTCACTTAATTACGCCACGCCGATCTCACTGATTTATTAACATGATTCGAACACACTGTTGCTCCTCTTCTAATCTTTGAACGCCGGTTTTTTCAAGAGCACCTAATTTTTGGTAACATTTTTGCTTTACCTCAGGTTACTAGGTGTAACAATTAATTTTCTTCCTTCTACTCTTCTCCTTCTGGTTCATCTTCTCCGTTTTTTATGTTAGCAGATAATTTATTCTTCTTCCCAAGTTATAAAGGCTTCACTCTTCATATGCCTACTAGGATTTATGTTTCATACAGATATTGTAGAAATTTTCTGAATATTGTTGTCTATTCCTTAACCTGGATTATCCGTACCTTCAAGGGCCTACTAAGATTATGTTTCAAATTGGTTTCAAGTCTCTGTCTGTTGCTGTCGTGCTTCCATTCCTTTTTACTTCTACAATGACAAAATTGACGCTGGAGAGGCGAAGCTAAATCTCAATGGTTACATTGTCATTATTTCATATTAAAATTAGTTGACACAAACACTATTTAAAGTTTACAAAATTTACTCTTCTATCGATGAATACTGGGTGTCTGAAAATTGATAGGTCACTGCAAGGGTATTTTTGCATACATTTTAGTATAAATGTGCTTTTTCAAGTAACGATCTATTCGCAGTAATTAAAAAAAATAGATGAGAATTTATATTAAAGTTTACGTAGGCGAATCAAAAACAAATATTTTCAATTCTGAGGAAACGACATTTACCGGAACAAATTTAAATTCAGTTCGGTTTATATTGTATTTATAACTCTTTAAATAGCTGCAATCGTAAACTGACCTCATTTTACTTTATAAAATTGTAACATTGAACTTGAGGAAAACAAATTAATTACCGGTTAACACGTAAGCAACATATTAAATATTAATAAGGCTTTTAGCAAGATAAAACTTGCATTTCATCCTAGTTTTAGTAAATGGTTTATAATGCAATAATTATTATTAAAGTAGTTCTCATTTTAAGTCTCGCTAGAGGTGTTCAAATATATAGAGAAAACTTTAGCGAGTTATAATTTTATGTATATTTCACACTTTATAATGGATTTTCAATCGAAAACTGTTTATTCGATTTAGCTTAAATTCTGATTATGTATATCCTCGTTTTAATCAAATTTGATTATTAAAAAAAAAACGATTTTATCCAACTATAGACTATTTCTCAAGTAGTATAATTTAGAAGAATTGATATAATTCCCTATATTTGTAACAGCCTTTTATGTGTCAAATTTAAGGTTACCAACTTTTAAAATAAAAATCAACGATGACACCTATAACACTAACGTTTGTTATTGTAATCAAGTGATCAGAACACTGCTGAACGATATACATATCTAAGTTTTACATATTACGTTGTACTGTGTTCCAGTATTTTCGATAATGATGATCCACATAGTCCATCACTCTGATTATCCATTGTGTCTGTCGCCAATCAGAGTTTAAGTACTAGTCTCTCTAATGTTTTGAATATCACCGAGAAATGGAAGTACTTCTATGACATGTCAATGGAACGGAACTTGATAGGTCCCATGAAAAATATACAGACCAATTTAAAACTTTCCTTTGCACTTCTGTTAATGACATGGAACAACAATCATAATAAGGAACCGAAACCACAGAGGCATACTCCAATTTAAGTCACAAAACTTATTTATGAGGTACGTAGTGTGGATATATTCTTGAAATTTTTACTGTTACGCAAAATAGAACTAAAATTTTTATATGCCAGTGCGTTGCATTTAGCAATATTTTAAAAATAAAATACATCCAAGACTGCGTCCATATATCAGCAAAATATTTAGTACCTATGAGGATTTAATTGAAGATTATAATTGATTTAGAAAATAGCACAGTCTCCTATAAAGAAACCGATATATTGCGAAGACTCAAAGTACTACTTGCTTTCAGTATCTATGGAAGGTACGTTCCAAAGTTTAACAGAACTACAAAAAATAGGTATTTCTGGTGAGACCATCTATTGGCAATTACATGCGTCGGAAAGGTAGATCCTACATTCATGACAATTAGACTAATAGAAGTGAAGTAATTGCGTCTGAAGTGACAGTGTGTTTGTGTTATCGGTACAAAAAAGGACTAATATTAAGTTTTGTTTTAAACTTGATCAAACATTTACTGAAATATTTCAATTGATGAACCAAATTCATGGTGATGATTGTTTATCCCGTGGCAATATTCATGAGTGGTATACGCGGTTTAAAAACGATCGTGATGACATAAATCATGAGCAACATGTTGGCTAACCAAAATCCGTGATCACTGCAGATTCCATCAAAACTGTGCGCGAATCCATCAAAGATCAGCCAAAATCTTCATTGAAATTCGTGGAATTGGCATTGAGCATCTCAAAAACATACATTTATCGCATTTTGGCCGAACATTTGGGCTACCGAAAAGTGTGTGCAGGGTTTGTTCCGCACAAGTCGACTGTCGACCAAAAATTGCTCAGAATTCAACATTTGAAGGACATCAAAAAAGACAAAAACTTCCTTCACTACATTGTGACGTGGTGTTTTCAATATGATCCAGAAAACAAGAGCCAAAATGCCAGGTGAAAGGTGCCAGGCGAGTTAAAACCCAAAAAATCTCTTTTGGAGCAGTCAAAAGTGAAGCCAATGTTGATTTGCTTTTACGTTTCCAAGGGCATTGCTCACAAAGAGTGCGTTTTACCAAACTGTTAATGCATAATTCTGTATTGGCGTTTTGAAACGTTTGGTGCATCGTATTCGTCGATTTCGGCCAGAATTTCGCGCTGAAGGAAATTGGCGTTTATTGCACAATAAAGCGCCATCTCATCGATCTACACTTGTGACCGATTTTTTTAACTAAATATCGGATTTGGCACCATGTGACTTTTACCTTTTCGGAAAAATGCATTTGTCGATAAAAGGAAAACGTTTTGTCGGCGTAGAAGCCATCCAAAAGGCTTGTACCGACATGCGACATCCTAAAGGACATCCAGGCCAATGATTTCAAACACTCATTTGACATGCTTTTAGACCGTGCAATTCGCTGTATTCAGTCGGAAAGGGACTATTTTGAATAAAATAAATTGGTTTTGCCAAAAAAACTTGTACTTATTTTTAAAAAGTCCTGTTTATTTTGGAACGTACCTTGTATATATTTTGCAATATTATGTTCTGTAATCTCAGGAATATATGTAATACCTACTATTATTCAATTGCTGTAGTGTATATCAGGATCAAAATTAGAATCATTGTAAGACATAGAAGAGGATGTGCTCTTCTCAAATTTACAAAATTAAAAAAATAGATTTTTTGTAGTAGATCTTTTAGATAAGTTAAAACAGTTTATATATATTCCCTTAGGGTGGATTTAAGTTGAGAACAAACATTTTTTAAATGGATATTCTCACTTTGTTATTTTTATTCTTTGCAAGATCTCCAGGATCGATCCCTAGTCTCTTGAAGAGTAATTAATTATGCATTACCGCGGTGAATCAAACTTACTTGTAGGTATTTTTTTGGGAACCAAGTTATTAAAAACGAGATTGATTTTATCATAGAAATATCGATTTACTTCGTTTATTTGACGCGTCAGAATGCAATACCCAGTAATTTTTACTGAATTCATGATAAAAAACACGGAAATCTACTTTTTTAATGAAATGATGAATTATTTAATATTGAAAACAGGTCAGCGATTACATCCAATATACCAATACTTGTACATATATAGGGAGGGATGATGAGGTCCAACAGGCAATAGCAATTCACAAGAACTAAGCACGCTACAGAGAACATTAGCGAGAACAATAAGTATGCAACAGTCTGACTTTTAACAACTTGGTTGTATTGATACGAATTTGTAAAATTTAATAAACTGACGCAAAAAGTTGGTGTAGTTAAACTGAGGATATATTCAGCGACATCGACTCAATACAAACGAATTAATCTTGAAGAAAGATTAAAGTTGTCCGTGCAATATTTGTTGAGATAGAATTCCAAGAAAAGAAACGAACAACCACGCCTTCGTAACTGCAAAACACAGTATGCACTGCAAGCTGCTAATGCGAAGGCCACGCCACCAATGTCTTTCTAACTCGGGTGTCGAATGCAGTTAATTCCAAGAAAGTGACGCAGGGGTCTTCTTAGGATTCTACCTCGATAAATTCGTACAGCTGTATTGATGTGGATAAAAACGAACCACCTTGAGTTCCAATTTGAAATTTAACCCTTCTTTATTGTCGGTTGCAATGAAACTGATAAATACTATAAATATCAAAAATTATTACTACAAACATTTCCACCTCTTCATCAATTAGAGATCAATAATTATTTAGATAAAAAGTGGTAAATTTAAAATGCTTACACACCAAAGATTCATTTTCACTTATGACGTTAATATTAACATGTTTATTTGTATTTTAAGTATTTTATAAATAATACTAATAATACATACTAATATCTGTGACGTAGAATCATTTTCCCGTTCCATTCCCTTAATTCTTCCAGTCCAAGAAGAAGTTAGGGTCGTATACGTACACAAACACGTTCCTCTGACAATGCCAACCATGACCCTCTTGAGCCTGTGAACGTCTTGAATGAGCGTCGACGTCACTGCAAAGTAAAAGCGAGGGTCCCCTTATCTGCAAGACCTGTTCAAGACCTGGAACTACTACTTTGGAAGGTCATGGAACAGGTGTAAATTCTTTAGTAAGAAGCGGAAGTGTGACGGAATGAATGAACTTGTATTGGAATTTAAGACGTCACAATAACGTCGTGTTTATATGGCGATATGACGGAAATTAATTCAGTATCCATCTGTAGGTTATGAGGACACAGTCGAATTACTTAATGCAAAATTAATTGGAAGGGAAACTAAGGTAACTTGTGGATATCGGTAGTTTAACAATGAAGATTAGATTGTCTTAGATATGAGATACAACAAGATTGTATCTTATGGCCGCTTTACACGGTTAAATACATTTTCTAATTAATTCATGAGGAAAGTCGTGAATTTATTGAAAATATTAACAAGTGTAATAGTAAGTTCAATTTGTTACGGTAATTACTCAGTAAATTTAGTTAATAAATCATGTCAAGAGTATCAAGACGATTAAAATCATGTATATTAATTTTTATCAAAAAATTGTTAAAAAATTAGAGCCAGTCCTCTTCTTAAAATTTCTTCGTGGATTTATTCAAAAGATGCAAATTATAAGTAATAAGAGAAAAGAAATTCCTTTCAAAATATACCAAAAAATCAATTACATCAATTACTATCAGAAAAATGATCTGAGTCAGAGAGAATCTTGCTTCTTTATATTTGGATAATCCATATTATTACCTATAAAAAACTTTTATTCTGTGAGTGTCTTTTTTTTTTCTTACAATTCTTTTTTCATTGGTAAAAGTCCCAAACTACTATAAGCGAACAAAGGAAAGTCCTTTTCGACCACCAAATTTCAAACTACCTTGGACCACTTCTTAGCACAATACTTATGAATATGTTTACTACATTTTGAAAAGAACCCTTTCAAATTCAAAGACTGCCAATCGGCCAGATGTTTCAACTTGTTATTTTGCAGCACGCGTGTGACAAATCATGATTCCACATAAAATTGTAACGTTGCCAACAAAGAGCGAAAGGCACGCGTATAAATACCTCCAAGCACGTGGCTTACAGGTAACCCTAAAATTTAAAAACATCGGGCAGGGGTTGGAAACCCTTCTAGATAATATTTGAACTCTAGGTGCAGTGACTCATGCAACAGATACATATCTTATTTTGGCAGAAATACATGTTTATTCAATTATTGTATAGTAATGCCCTTTTTGGGTTAACCTCTGTATATTTTAATATCATTAATTTCGTGGTAGATGAGACAGACAGATAACATTGTATTAATGTGTTAATATAAATTTACGTATTTTAGGTATATTTATCTATATAAGTTAAATACTACCAATTTTCAAAATTTTAACTTTATATTAAAATTACAATAGGTATATAAAACAGAAATGTATGTAAAATATCTCACAGAATTGAACAGTAATTTTAAATCAATCATAAACAGTTGAACTATTGAACATTTACTAACCTTTCTATTTCTATTTACATAATATGCAGGATATTTATAAAAATGTTGACTCTATTTTAATTCTTAAAAGTGTATGCAAAATATAAGCTTATGATGTGATTTTTTGTTCCTGTATCCTATTTTTCCCACGTTGTTCTAAAGAAATTTCTGGATAAAAAAAAATAAATCACGACCAACGATGTCGCAATATTCATTGATCACACTGTACTATTTATCAATACTACTATTCTTCATACTCAGCGTTGTTCAAAACAGTAGGCGTAATATCGAAATTTAACACATTGTAGTAAAAATTTCTACTTCGTTTCTCTGATCACAGACCAGAAAAGTAAGAGCATTGTTGGTATAATAACTATATATCCCGTTATTAGCACTTAGCAACACGGCATGTAAATATGAGGAGTGGTAAGTCAGTGGCGGAACAGGAATTCCAAAATAAATTTAAATGGCTTTTAGAATTTTGTAGCAATTTTGTTGCAACGATTTTACCAACCTTGGTCTTGGTAAAACACTCTACAAAATGCATAGATAGCTGCCAAATTTTTGATATTCTGATGTGGACGAAAATTTTAAATAATTTACAAATTCACTGTCTTGATCATATTCGGCACCTGATCTTAAAAATCTCAAGACATTTAGGCACTGTTAATAAATTAGAAATATTATCGAATTATAAAGCGAATGAGGTGAAAATAAACTGATTTAGACCATGTCACCTTCTTCTTCCTCTTCTCGTTCTTCTTCTTCTTATACTATGGTTTGGTTCTATTCAAGTCTCATAGTACCGCGGCCTTATCAGGCCTATTGTGCGTCCCACTGTTCAGTCCTATTGAGCCAGTAGTCCTTTTTGCAAAGGTCAAAAGTCTCCTTGAGGACACATCTCTCAGTTCCTTGGGTTCCAGAAAGGGTTTTCCCAGAGACGTCATTCTATCTACGTGCAAAACCCGGAATATGCAGAGAAGTTTCATGCGACGAGTCACATCCTTGGCAGACCAGACTGTCTACAAACCTTAGCTTGTATAGATGTTTCCTAAAGCACTTTCCTGAGCCGAACTTTATTCAAGCATGACAACCCATTCGTTCTTTTCTGCAAAGGATACTTTATATAAATTCCTTCGCATGGCTTTGCCCTGGCCTTGAAGCCCAGAATTTTCTGTGTTCTGACTCAATGTCAGTCCAACATAATCTAACTGCATTAGTGGTAACCAGTCCAGTTAACATTTTTAAACATTCCAAACAAGCTGTGAACTTACCTCGTGTGTGTCTAAAGCCTTAATTGCTGCTTGACTGTCAGAAAATATATATGAGTTTATGCTTGTAGAAGTTTCTACGTACATTATTTGCTAAACATGTCAAAATCTCTGCTTGAAATACAGTGGGGAACTTCCCCAGCTTGCACTCCATCGGGATCTGAGTTCATATGTTCCTACATCTGCCCCTCTGGTCAGTTTGGAACCGTTCGTGTACAAGTGAAACCTTGGAACCATCTTGTTGGATACCATCCCCCGAGTTAGTTCCGACATAGATGTTTCCATAATCTTGGAATAGGGACTACCGCTCCAGTCGTTATTGTTCTTGAGACGGTATGTTGCAAACCACACTTCTCTTTACACCACTGGATGAAGCGACGATAGATTTAGCATTACATCGCCCTCGTTATACCCAAACAAGCCAATCTCTGCCAATTTTATTCAGTTCTTCCCTCGCTGTGTCTGTCGGTGTTTTTTGCCACCATGCCACAGCATCATAAAATATCCTAGGTCTTGCTATCTGTGTATGCATCCAGTATGACATCCTTAGCTTCAGTTCTACCGATAAGGCAATGACACACACACAAATGTCTGCTTCGCCTTATTCACCACTTTTTTCAAGCCTGCATTCCAGAACTTATCATCCTATATATTTAATTTAACCTCATTTGCCTTAGTACTATTATGTTTTCTTATCCACCTTCAAAAAAAAAAAACTTTTACGCATATTTCAATGAAATTGACGAAGTTATCCCAAAAAAATACATAAAGAAATGAAAAATTAATCTTTTTAAGGAAGCAAAATTGTACGAAGGTGATTTGATATAGGTACATAAATCGATTCATTTTAACTCAAGGAAACTGCCCATTATATTTTTTCTCTTACATAAATTGCTATAAAAAAGTTGATGCTCAGTATTTTTTTTATATAAGTTTAAATAATTTCATTCCTTAGTTTATACTCGCAGTGAATTTTATTTTATCAATGTAGCTTAAATTATATTTTACTTTAAAAATTTAAGTGGCGGTAATTTTTTTTTGTATTCTTTAGTAATTCGATTTTTATTCTTTGTCACGTAATTGGTGTTTGCAACTTTAATCAAATAAGCGGTATAAATAAATAAATAATTACAGTTTTTGAGGAATTCCTCGATAAGAATTCCTGGGGCCGCCACTGGCCAAAGGTAATGGCAATGCGGTCGCGTACTAGAAATACGTAATCACAGGGCGATATTGTCGGATAGCCCCCTGGCCAGGTGTACGCCGCGCAACCCCACAGGGGGACCGGCGAACACCACGCGCCGTTCGAGCAGCTGGCTGGGGTGGCACCCCATCTAGAACCGGCTATTAAGGGTACACATGCCATGACGTAGTGCGCGTATGTGTCACCTTTGAATGCACATCGGCAGCCCATTGTCGACCTCGCGAATATGTAAATGCGTCGGGATCATTATTCTTCGGGGCTTTCATGCCGAACGGAGGAAGACACTGCACCACCAATTATTGTTCTGATGTGGGTCGAGGCCTCGCTGCATTGTGAAAAATGGTGCATTTAAGGTTTTGATTTATAGCAACAAGTTGGTGAAGGTGAGGTTTACGTCCTCTGAAGCGGAAGAAACCGGAAATCTCGAAATCACTTTCCCCTAAATTCGAAAACATACAGAAAGATATTAAATAACACCAATGTTAATAAAATTATTTGAGTCTTATTTTTTGACATAAAACATTTGATCTACCTGTCCATAAGCTTGACTTGTCCATAAACCATAAGCAACTATGTACCACGTCAATTACCTCATTACCAACGTACTAGCTTCTAACTCTATAAATATTCTTTGAAAGGTCCATAAACAAATGAAAGTGTCAAGTTCTGGTATCGATATGTCGAGTATAAATCACAATTTCTTGAAAGTGGTCCAATATAGGGCAAAACTTGGTCGCTCCGAACAAATTTCACTGATGTTCTGAATTCGAACCCAGAAATCTCTCTTAGGGCCCAAAAGGGCTATAAAACCAAACCACTCAGAGCAGTATATTTCCAAAGACTCGCGCCTATTACCTATAGAACTGAAGTTTCCTTGAGGTCTCATGAAATTATACAGAGCCTTCAGAAATGATTACAAGCCCCGTAATCAATCATTTTGTTTAGAATAGTAATTTTATTTCCTTCTATTAAATTTCGATAAAATTAAAATAATAAAATCAAGATTACACTAAAACACAAAATTCTGTTCCACCGGTTGATGACTGGTGCAATCACAAGATTTTATTCAACCAATCAGCGATCGCATTATCTCGAAACGTATCGGTTTGTCATTGTTCATTGTAAACGAATTAGTGACGCCAAGATTTAAGGATTTTTCGATACCAAAAAAAAATCACTAATTTTCGGCCCATTACAATTATATGCAACTTTTCAAAATGCTTTGAGATTGTTTTATATAAACCATTATATAACCATGTAAAGTTGCCTTATCACCTCAACAACATGGTCTCATGAAAGGTCATTCAACTGTAACAAATCTAATGTGTATAACTCAGTATATTGCCACAACCATTGATTTACACCGTCAAACAGATGTCATATATACTGACTTCTCCAAAGCATTCGACAGACTTGATCATAAAAAGCTACTATTCAAATTGAAACACTACGGTACATCCAACACCTTAATTGATTTTTTTAAATCCTTCCTATCTAGTAGGTGTCAATATATTTCTTATAGTGATTACAAGTCAGTCGAATCCATTAGTCCTTCTGGTATCCCTCAGGGGTCCATATTGGGTCCTCTATTCTTTAATATTTTTGCCAATGACATTATGGATGACTGGATGTCCCCTGTCTGATGTATGCGGATGACTTGAAGATCTTTTTTAGTATTGCGTGTACTGAAGATTGCCTAAAATTACAGTCTTTATCGAAAATATATGAGTGGTCCACTAATAACAATTGAAACTTGAATATACGGAAATGTTGTGTCATGACATTCACCACAAAAACCGCGAAAACATTATATAATTATAATATAAATGACCAAATTTTAAACAGGGAAACAACATTTCGAGACTTGGGTGTAACCTTCGATTCCAATCTAACGTTTACCGATCATATACAGTCCGTACTGGCTAATGCATATAAAATGCTGGGATTTATAATGCGAAATAGTCGTGAATTCGCCAATGAAAACAGTGTAATATTGTTGTACATTGCGTTTTTCGTTCCAAATTGGAGTATGCCTGCCTTATTTGGAATCCCCATTACAATGTACATATTAACAATATAGAACTTGTACAACGCAAATTCTTAAAATTTTTGTCATTTAAATTGGATAATGTTTATCCATGTGTTGGTTTTCCTCATGATGATCTCCTTAAAAGATTTTCTCTAACATCATTGAAGGATCGAAGAGACAAATTCTCACTTTCTTTTCTTCATAAGCTATGTCAGGGTGTTATAGACAGCTGTGATTTGATTAGTTATTTATATTTTCATGTTCCTCGTGCAACA
>NW_019416790.1:135119-190019 GCF_000390285.2 Anoplophora glabripennis
ATTGCAATTGACCTTTTTTTTTGGAGATCGATTTCTTCGTAAACAAATTTGACTTCCAGATTTTTGTACAGCCTTTTTTTTTTTAGACAATTTCTCCGGGTTTGTCTTTGTAAAGCACCGATTTTCAGATATCCGGTTTTGGCGATTCAAGTAACGGGTTATTCGAATAACCAGTTTTAGCAACTATTCGACTAACCGGTTTTATCTGAAATCGGTTTTTACGGAACCCGGTTAACCGGTTTCACTTTTTTCCGGTTTTTGCCAGCACTAATTGAAAATCCCCACATTGTAAATCCTGTCCAAAACCAAGGCCATTTTGGGGTAAATGTATGGTGCGACATCATCGGTAGGCATTTAATTGGGCCTTATTTTTATGAACATACATTGAACAGAGTGAGTTACCTAAATTTCCTACGAGAAGAACTTCCTGTACTTCTGGAGAATGTGCCTTTGCAGCTAAGGAGAAACCTATCGTTTCAGCACGAAGGGGCTCCACCCCACAAGGCCAGGATTGTGCAGCAATATTTAGATAATACTTTCCCAGAAAAATTGATTGGGCTTAATGGACCTATTCAGTGGCCCAGAAAGTCACCAGATCTAACACCTCTCGGATTTTTTTATGGGGTATTTTGAAAAATAAAGTTTACAAAACACCATTGCAAGATATTAATTATTATCATTTGAAAGAAAAAATCACAAACGCTTGTAATGAGTTCAACGGCGAAATGTTAATAACAAAGAAGTCAGGCGAATATTGGATATGTGTTTTGAAATGAGAGGTCATATAGAGAATAGATTGTAATATATATGTAGTATGAAAGCATTTGACTCTTCACCTTTTGTTTTAACTGTATTAAAGAATTATCTAGTTTACTCCTTTTATTTATTCTTAATGACATTTATGCACAAACGAACATTCAATTATTTTCCAACGACTACTTGATCATTCCACCGCCAATATGATTGTAATATGTATGTAGTATGAAAGCATTTGCCTCTTCACCATAAATTCAGTTTACTTTGACTTAATTAAATCATGAAGAATTATGATTTTTTAAATCTCTTTCCTAGTAGTAGATAACCTTTTAAGATTCAAATGGAAGAAAATAGACTCCTACAGCGTGTCAAAAATTAAGCNCACCGGTTGATGACTGGTGCAATCACAAGATTTTATTCAACCAATCAGCGATCGCATTATCTCGAAACGTATCGGTTTGTCATTGTTCATTGTAAACGAATTAGTGACGCCAAGATTTAAGGATTTTTCGATACCAAAAAAAAATCACTAATTTTCGGCCCATTACAATTATATGCAACTTTTCAAAATGCTTTCAGATTGTTTTATATAAACCATTATATAACCATGTAAAGTTGCCTTATCACCTCAACAACATGGTCTCATGAAAGGTCATTCAACTGTAACAAATCTAATGTGTATAACTCAGTATATTGCCACAACCATTGATTTACACCGTCAAACAGATGTCATATATACTGACTTCTCCAAAGCATTCGACAGACTTGATCATAAAAAGCTACTATTCAAATTGAAACACTACGGTACATCCAACACCTTAATTGATTTTTTTAAATCCTTCCTATCTAGTAGGTGTCAATATATTTCTTATAGTGATTACAAGTCAGTCGAATCCATTAGTCCTTCTGGTATCCCTCAGGGGTCCATATTGGGTCCTCTATTCTTTAATATTTTTGCCAATGACATTATGGATGACTGGATGTCCCCTGTCTGATGTATGCGGATGACTTGAAGATCTTTTTTAGTATTGCGTGTACTGAAGATTGCCTAAAATTACAGTCTTTATCGAAAATATATGAGTGGTCCACTAATAACAATTGAAACTTGAATATACGGAAATGTTGTGTCATGACATTCACCACAAAAACCGCGAAAACATTATATAATTATAATATAAATGACCAAATTTTAAACAGGGAAACAACATTTCGAGACTTGGGTGTAACCTTCGATTCCAATTTAACGTTTACCGATCATATACAGTCCGTACTGGCTAATGCATATAAAATGCTGGGATTTATAATGCGAAATAGTCGTGAATTCGCCAATGAAAACAGTGTAATATTGTTGTACATTGCGTTTTTCGTTCCAAATTGGAGTATGCCTGCCTTATTTGGAATCCCCATTACAATGTACATATTAACAATATAGAACTTGTACAACGCAAATTCTTAAAATTTTTGTCATTTAAATTGGATAATGTTTATCCATGTGTTGGTTTTCCTCATGATGATTTCCTTAAAAGATTTTCTCTAGCATCATTGAAGGATCGAAGAGATAAATTCTCACTTTCTTTTCTTCATGTCAGGATGTTATAGACAGCTGTGATTTGATTAGTTATTTAAATTTTGTTCCTCGTGCAACATCCAGGCATGATCAGTGTTTTTATTTATCAACTCCTCGTACGAATATTCTTAAATACCCTCCTATATACAAAATGTGCAGTTACTATAATAACCATCAAGACTCTTTCGACCTATTTGCAAACGTGTCAACTAATAATAATCATTGAGTGAACATGCATTATATTCATGGTGATTTAGGTTAAGTATGTTAGTATACATCTTTTTTTTTTTGTATTATGTTATTTAATTATTAATAGTTAGTATTGTAATTTTCTGTTTTACCCATCCTGTAAATGGAATTTTCTGTTGGGCGGTGTATAAAATAAAATAAAATAAAATAAAATAAAATAAAATAAAATAAAATAAAATAAATAAAAAAAAGATACCAATACCAACCCTGCAATGTTGGTTGCTTAAGCTGGGCGGTCACGTGGCTTGTAAACATTTATGAAGGCTTTGTATGTACAGGGTGTCTCAAACTCGATAGTATGGGCCTACTGTGAGTACCTATACAAAAAATTCAAATAAAATTTGGGACACGTGGTGTTAAATGGGATAAGGTAAGCTCCATTTCCAATCGAAAGTATTATCTTTGGGATTTGACAGAAACGACTAATGTCGTCATCAATTATATTTTTTCCAGAAACATACCCAAATTTTTTTCCTGTTAAAAAGCTCCCTTTTTTCTAATAAACTTTTATTAGAGAAATTTCTCTGTATTGCTTCCCGTTTTAAAAGTTACAAGCAATATCGTCGTAACGAGTCTCAAAAGAAATACCACCTAAAAATCACATTTGCGATGGAAGGATCAAGTAGTCATTGGAAAATAATTGAATGTTCGTTCTTTAATGTCATAAACCTTATAATTTCCTAGGTTAATGTTTAAAGTGAATAAATGTCCCAAAATACTTGTTATTACTCAATACGAATATCAAACGTATAACTTTTGTGCTTACAAAATGTTTTCTCATTCAGAAAAAGTTGATATGTTGCTAATTTACGGCGAGTCACAAAAAATTCAAGATCTATAGAGTTATATCGAGAAAGATATCCAGAGCACCTCATTCCTGATCATATAACCTTTACAAGATTGGAGGCGACCTTACGATGAAGCCAGGAATTGAATTTGGATAAATCAGGCGTTCAACGAATTTTTAAAGACCAATGGATATCATGACTTCAAAATTCGTAATTTGAGTATTTGCCTGAACGTCACATTGAAAACATACTTAATTCTATAGCTCAAATTGTAGTAAATGTAGAAACTGTTGATCAGAACCTTTTTCGGGGCGTTCTTTCGACGGACGAAAGTCGATTTGTCAGTAATGATTTGCCAAACAAGCGCAACGAACACTAAAGGTCTATTGAAAATCCCCACATTGTAAATCCTGTCCAAAACCAAGGCCATTTTGGGGTAAATGTATGGTGCGACATCATCGGTAGGCATTTAATTGGGCCTTACTTTTATGAACATACATTGAACAGAGTGAGTTACCTAAATTTCCTACAAGTAGAACTTCCTGCACTTCTAGAAAATGTGCATTTGCAGCTAAGGAGAAACCTATGGTTTCAGCACACTTTCCCTTAATGAACCTATTCAGTGGCCCGGAAAGTCACCAGATCTAACACCCCTCGATTTTTTTATGGGGGATTTTAAAAAGTAAAGTTTACAAAACACACAAGATATTAATTATCATTTGAAAGAAAAAATCACAAACGCTTGTAATGAGTTCAACGGCGGAATGTTAATAAACGCAGCCCACAAAGTCAGGCGAAGATTGGATATGTGTTTTGAAATGAGAGGAAGTCATATAGAAAATAGATTGTAATATGTATGTAGTATGAAAACATTTGCCTCATCCCCTTTTGTTTTAACTGTATTAAAGAATTATCGCGTTTAATCCTTTTATTTATACTTAATGAGATTTATACACTTTAAACAACGGACATTCATTTATTTTCCAACGACTACTTGATCGTTCCACCGCTAATGTGATTTTTAGGTGGTATTTATTTTAAGACTCTTTAGGACGATATTGCTTGTAACTTTTAAACGGGAAGCAATACAGAAAAATTTCTCTAATAAAAGTTTATTAGAAAAAAAGAGTGTTTTTCAACAGGAAAAATATTTGGGTCTGTTTCTGGAAAAAATATAATTAATGACGTCATTAGTCGTTTTTGTCAAATCCTAAAGATAATACTTTCTATTGAAAATGGAGCTTACCTCATCCCATTTAACCACGTGTCCCAAATTTTATTTAAATGTTTTGTAACCTCACAGTAGACCCATACTATCGAGTTTGACACACCCTGTACTATATCAAATTACAAATTATGACAAATTTTCTGCAGTAGTTAATGATTGAAAAAAAGCTAGTTCACTTCAAAAAATCAACAAATTTATTTTAAAACTTGTAAATCTTATTTCGGGATTTAAATCGTTCTGTATCTTCAAATCATTACTATGTTAATTCAATTCGTTTTTTCATCTGCAGTCATTACTTTCTTCATCATGTTTTTCTATTGAATTTATCAAAATATATGTATGAATATGATTTCAACAATGATGTCCAGAAAAATAAATTCAGTTTACTTTGACTTAATTAAATCATGAAGAATTATGATTTTTTAAATCTCTTTCCTAGTGGTAGATAACCTTTTAAGATTCAAATGGAAGAAAAGAGACTCCTACAGCGTGTCAAAAATTAAGCAGCAAAAATTTTCTCACTTAAATTANATTACAGGGTCTTGAATGTTGTAGAGCCAACCAATATTTCCTTCAATTTATCTTGAACGATCTGGCGTAAATCGTTTATATTTGGTACAGACATTTGTCCAGTGCGGACACATACTTTCTATTAATATTGTTTAAATATATCCACCAGAGGCGCTGCTGTCGACTACATGCAACATATTACTCCAAAACATTTTTCACCCTGTATGAAAATACATATCTTATTTACATTTTCGGACGTAACAACTAAAAATAAACATTTTTTCGATAAACGCGATAGTTTTTTTTTGATAATTTACGAAAAACAAACTTCGGAAATTTTACAGCGCCAATGGTTGCAGTCAGGTTGCAGTATTACAAAAACATCAACACACCACTCATTAATAGCTAAAGGAAAACGCTTTTCTGGTAAAGTAATTTTAGTAAAATTTTGAAGGAACAGTAAGTATTCGTTATGTAACAAATCAAGTTATTTTAAGTGTCTAATTTAAATAATAAATTTTAATTTAAAACTACCTACTGTAATCTCGAAAGTAATAATAAAGAACATAACGTTATTTTAAAGTAAAAAGTTTCTAAAGAATATTTTCAAAGTAGTTCCCATTTTTCTGTAAACACAATCTAACACGATGATTAAAATTATGACGTACTCTTGCAAATATTTCTGAGTTGTTACGAATATTGTCAGCTGCGAGAAAGATTTTTTGACGCAATTCTTCAACAGTATTAACAGGAGTAGTATAAACAAGACTTTTCAGTTGTCCCCATAAGGGCAGGCCAACTAACGGGTGCATCGACACCACAACCTATCCAACGTTCCGGAAAATTTAAATTCAACCATTGCCTGACAGCTAAGGTACTATGTGCCGGAGCCTCGTCATGCATGTAGCACTTAACTTGTCGTACACCTAGTGGTATATCCTCCAATAATATTGGGAGATTTTCATTTAAAAATCGAAGATATTCAACAGCTGTCAGTCGACGGGGAAGAATAAATGGACCTATGAGAGCATCTCCAACAATTCCTGACCATACATTTACACTAAAATTGTGCTGAAATCTTGATGGACATATTTCGTGGGGGTTTTCATCAGACCATGTATGACTATTACGATGGTTAAATAAGCCATGTCTTTGAAAACTTGCCTCATCGGTGAACAAAATATGAGATAAAAAATGTAAGTCGTGTCTGGACATGTTAAGATACCACTGGCAAAAAACAATCCTTACAGGTAAATCATTTGCAGTTAATTCTAGAACCGGCTGGTGGTGAAAAGGGCGTAAAAGGTTATCATGAAGCAAGTTCCAAACAAGGTTTTCCGAAACGTTGTACTGTGTAGCCAGATTTCTTGTACTTACTTGTTTGAGGATTGTTTCTAAAGATAAGTATAGCTTCTTCAAGGTTTCATTTCTGATATACCGTCTTTGTCCATTACCCTCACGCTTAGGTTGAATTTGGCCAGTTTCTCGCAACCTTCTTTCCACAGCTGAAAAAGTTTGCCTGTGGGGAACTCGGCGATTTGGATATCTCCCATGGTACAATCTTGTTGCGGCAGCACAATTTTTGTGACATTCAAAAAATACTTGGAGAATATCAACATACTCATTGTTAGTAAAATTTGCCATAATTAAACAACTATTATTTGAAACCGTTGATGACACTGACACATCAACACAAAAATAGCAAATTGTTTACTCAGCAAATTTGTTTCCGATTTACCAGGAGCAACTATGATGTTGGCGAAGTATTCCCATACTTATCAATTTAAGCAGGAAATCCTCAAACAANACAATTTTTATTTTGAATGAAAATAATAAATAACATGGCAATTTGTAAATATGGTACCTTTAAATTCATTTAAACTAGGTATTTTGCAAAAGGTGTTGACAATGGCGTCAATATGACTTAAGGCACTTTTTGATTTTAAACATGATAAAAAAATACACCACTGGTTTGCACAGTGACTTATTTTTTTCACACTGAATTCCATTATATCCACTCATTTTTAAATATCTTAATTTGTTCGAAATGTAATTAAACACGTTTTTTACACAGCACATTATATCCCGCAAATGATGACTTCCGAAGCAAATATTTGCATAAGAAAATATTCTTAAATTTGGACCAATTCCTTTACTTTATTGTATTACACACTGTATAGGCACCATTATGGGTTACATTTCCCATAACTTGCTTGACTATTGATCAAATTGAGTAATTATTGAGGATTAATAACTACTAAAACAATAAAATAACTAAACTTTAATAGTAATATAATATCATGCTCCAATTAGTAAAGATGATGTAAAATCCCGTTCGTTTCTTTACGTGACTAAAGCAATTATACCAAAGAATGTTCTATAATTTGAATGTAATTCACTTAGTTGAGGTTAAAACCTTTCATATTCCCCTTTAATAAACATAAATTTCAGTTAAGCATACCCTGGGGCCTGTTATTTGCTATTTGTTGGTGTATTTTGTAAACAATTTAAAATTTCCTGCAGTTTGGAATTATTTTATATCCTAGACTCTTTAAATTATCGCATTAAGTCCTAGTCAGGTGACAAATGTATACTAAATATATTTCAAGATCACCTTTTTCAAAATAACTTTTTTTATAAATTTTAAATACATCAGTTAAAACACTTTATTGGTAGGTACTTTCAGACAATCTGACTATTAATTATGAAGATATTTTTTTCCAAATAGATCATAGATTTTAGGCAAATATGTAAATATGAATACTACAAATAAGGTTTTTCATTAACAAGCAATACCTAGACTTCATAATTACCGTTTTTGATTCTACTATAAGAAATGTATCAGAAAATGCATATTCCCTTATACAAAGTACAACAAAAATGATATTAACACTTTCCTCTTTACCTCTTGAAGCATTTAAGTTGTAACCCTTTTTGCTTTCTACATTTTTTCCAATGTCTGTTTTACATTTACCAGTTTTTGATCCATAACTTGGTCAAAAAATTTACCAAGTTATATTTGTTAATGTAATACAAAAATATTACTATCAGAAGAATATTTGGCTAGAATAAAGTATACCTAACTATTTGTTATTATTGTTAACCAGTTACTACTTTAACAACCTGTTCAGATATTAGTTAATTGACCACTATGTGACAGTTTTACTAAGATTTAAGAGAAACATACTTTTCTTAATATTAACTTCTAACCTCCAAAATTTAACTGAACTGAACTGATAGAGTAAGTAAATCAGAATTTGTGAAAACTTATTTTATCCGGAACCATTTGCGGGAATTTATTTTTTATATAGATCATGCGCTACTGAAGACTCTTGAGGGAAGAATTCCAAAATTCTAGGACCATATTGCTGGAATCTTCATTCGTCTGTGGTCACAAAAAATGTGCACCCTATACATTTTTTTCTACTATTTCGAATATTATATATCATATTGGAAATACTTCAGCTAGTAACAAAAACACAGCATTTGATTTTTTTGCTACAATTTCTGCAACTTTAAAATTAACAATAGAATTGTGGTAAAAAAATTTTTAATCAGCTTTTCGTTATTATTTTAACAGTGTAAACAAATCAAACTAATATTGTTTGTATTATATCAGTTCCATATTAATAATATCACAATTCCTTAACTGTAATTATACAGGGTGATTTTGAATAGAGTAGCACAAACGCTACCAGTGCATCTAGATGAAAAAATAAGGCGAATGAACTAAATATACCTTAGACAAAAGTTGCACTCCTGAGGAATTACAGGGTCTTGAATGTTGTAGAGCCAACCAATATTTCCTTCAATTTATCTTGAATGATGTGGCGTAAATCGTTTATATTTGGTACAGACATTTGTCCAGTGTGGACACATACTTTCTATTAATATTGTTTAAATATATCCACCAGAGGCTAAACTAAACATAAACATTTTTTCGATAAACGCGATAGTTTTTTTAGATAATTTACGAAAAACAAACTTCGGAAATTTTACAGCGCCAATGGTTACAGTCAGGTTGCAGTAATACAAAAACATCAACGCACCACTCATTAATAGCTAAAGGTAAACGCTTTTCTGGTAAAGTAATTTTAATAAATTTATTTTGAAGGAACAGTATTTGTAAGTATTCGTTATGTAACAAATCAAGTTATTTTAAGTGTCTAATTTAAATAATAAATTTTAATTTAAAACTACCTACTGTAATCCCGAATGTAATACTAAGGAACATAACGTTATTTTAAAGTAAAAAGTTTCTAAAGAATATTTTCAAAGTAGTTCCCATTTTTCTGTAAACACAATCTAACACGACGATTAAAATTATGACGTACTCTTGCAAATATTTCTGGTTCTAGTAAAAATTCAAAGATCACCCTGAATATTTACAAGTTTTGACACAGGACTTTTTTTAAGTGGTCACTCTGCCAAAACACATACAAATCGTAATTAAACACACTATATATTTTCTCTATTTTAATGCTGATACTTTTAATTTGAAAAGTTTCTTATGATTTTAAGTCCAAGAAACCAAAACAAGTTACATTAAGGCAAGTTAATACTATTATTCCTTAAATAGACATAAATACTTAGAAAGTTGTTAGCGCTAAGAGAAACAATTGCAATTTTACATCTAATCAAAATCACCTTCACCTTGCTAACACAATTTCCCTCGAAATCTGATTATTCTGTTTTTAAAAGCTTTAATAGAGTCTCCTCTATTGAGTGGTTCGCGATCAACCAGTACGAAAATCCTTAATAGTTGTAGCGGAAACAACATTTGATGTAATTTGATTAGGGTTGTTTTTACTAAGTGGTTGCGTTCACTGTGGGTGGGAACTTCATCGGTTACGGTCTTATGCTTTTGCTACGCTGTTTCGTTTTAAAACGTATCCTAATAGATTTATTAGAGATTTTTTATGATCAGCCATCTGCTATCGATGTCCTCTGTTGGGGATGCTTGTTGATTGCTTTAGGACAGGAAAAGGGTTGCTATAAAACAATTATCTAAAAATATATACTGCTTTCATATTGACACATACCTATACCTAGTTCTCTACAGGGGTGTCAACGATGACGTAACATACTTCATGGGGTGAACAGAGTAAACAAAATAAAGGGGAAATATTTTTACTAAAAGAATTACTTCGTAGAGTTTACCACAACTATTACATTTGCACGAATCATTTTTTTATTTATCTACATTTTTAATTTGTATAATGGACTCCATTAGCAAATTTGGATGTTTCTTGAAATATATAACTAAGACAAAATACACGAATAAGTGCACTTGAAATCTAATATTAGAAGAAAAAGGTTATATAAGTACTAAGTACTATTACTGTACACAATTTTGTGAAGAGTTTCGGGACTATATATTTTTTCTTTGTTTTCATCTGAAAGTCCCGTTAAAGTTTGTGCACTTCCTGGTGAAACACCCTATATACATGTACGAATATTTCTACACATTTAAATAGATCGTTTATTATACAATTATCAATATATCTTCGTAATTAACCAAGAAATACGAAAGCTAAATACTTTTGTCAAGGTTTACAGAAGGCGAATTGACCCTTATGATTTAAAATAATAATTATTATTATCCTTTATTATAAACGTACATTTCTATTCGTATTACCTTGTGCTTTGTTAATATAATTTTAATGTTAAGTTGATTAGAACAGGAACTAAATCTAATTAAATTTACTAAATAATTGACAGTAAATTAAAATGCAATTAAATGTAGCAGAATTGTGTTTGTTTAAGGCTTTAGTTTATATGTCTGTTTCAAAATAAGACAATTTCCTTTCTATGTAAGACAAATTAAAATATGAATATTTCTGTTAACTGTTAACTATGAAACTATTGGACGTTATAGCAAAGAATAATAGAAATTAGTTTTAACAATATATAGATCTATGACCAAAATCATTAAAATACTGGAATGAAATATTATAAAAATGCTGTCAATCTACATATATTTTTTAAAAGAATATCGTGTTAGTAATTCTATTCGAATATTGACAAGACTAGGTATATCAAAGGTAGAAATAAAATTATAACAAACTCACGAAACAAATTTAGTCAGCGACAAATAATTTAATAAAAATTATTAAAAATTGGAGGTATTAATATTTAATAATATTACATATTAGTCCATGCGATAAAGCAGTAAAAGTAGACTTTGGCGTTTGTGTTTGAAGTCATCTATTTTGTTATACAAAAAAATCCCAAATATTATGGATTCTTAATCCGAGTTTGCCTATTCCAAAAAACCATTGCTAAATTCAGGAGAACAACAAATATACAAAAAGAACGAAAAATGACCCGTTTTTGACATATTTTTCCCTGTAACATTGAAAGTGAGCCCTAAATAAAAAAAGTCATTGTTTATTTAACGATTTTCTATAAAGTTTCAACAACTGCGAATCAAAAAAATTAAATATTAGATTAACAATGAGCGAATAATAGTAGAAAATCATATGTATATTTGGAGTAATTTTTTAAATAAGTAAATATTTATAAATATTAATGAAACTTGAACAAATAGTAAACAACATGCCAATTCCACCCTAAAAATTTTGCAACGATCGATAGCGTAATTTTCGATTGACAGGATTGTTAATTAAGTAAATTTCAAAAAGTTTCCGCCTACCGTTGGTTTAAATTAAGGTTTAAAAAGGGTACACAATTTTTTAGAGATACTTGTTGTCATAATAAACAATGATCAATACTAAAAATACCTATTTTTACACTTTTATAACCATTTAGAATTTTTTTAATTTTTCAACATTTTACTCTATGTCAGGAATTAATCTTACCAATTTCTGTCGAAACCAGTGCAGCTGAATGTGACAAAAAGTAGTATATTGTTTTTCATACGTGTAGTGAAAACAAATCACATTACATTGTCTACAAAACTAGTAGAACTAATAATTTTATAGGTCAAATAAAAATTTAGATTAGTTTTTGTCAATGCGAAGATTTAGTGATTAATTACTAATTACACAAAATAAGACGTTGGGCGGGATTAGAATAGCTATTAACAAGCAAGGTTGCATGGTACTATAAATGCTATGAGTTCCAGTTTTCAAATTCAGTTGTCTATAACAATTCATATAGTGAAAGTTGAAACATGACCACCTCAATAAAAGTACGTGTTGTTAAAAGATAGTTTGAAAAATAAGTGGCAATTGTTTTGTTACTAATTATAAAATTTAACCAAGTTTTCTTTTTTAGATAATCTGTCTATTCGTTGCAACGGTTTCTTATGCTGCTGTACTACCAGTTGACAATAAAGGTGAAAATGTTACACCTGTAATTGATTCTTCTACTCCAACAAAATCTGCTCCAGTACAGGACACCGCAGTTTCCACTACACCCGCGCCAGTCGTTTCTGAATCTGTTCCATCTGTTGTTCCTGAAAATACTCAATCTACTCCCGCTGAAACCTCAGCCGGTACGACTCTCGGTACTGAAAAATCTGTAACTGAAACCACCACGCAAACCGTTTCCAAAATTGCAGCTACGCCCATCACTGCAGAATCTTCCGCAGCTGAAACAACCGCATCGGATGGTAAACAAAACAAGGAAAGGGAGATAACATCAAACAAGGAGACTGATAAGGATACGTCTAAAACCTTGTCTGAAAATAAAGAAATTTCCACAACGGAAGAAAAATTAGAACCTTATCTTGGATGGCAACCATATGAATTTGCTCCAGTGTATGACGGAAAATACGACGACGATTATAATTTTTTTCATAGTGATTTTGATAATGATGAATAGAATGAAGTTTAATCAGAGGTAGGAACTGCATTTGTTTTTGCAAATAGACTGAATAGTTTAAATACATTATGTATTAATATTTTTATAGTAAATAAAACAAAATGAATTAATACTTCAACTTTTCCCATTTTTATTTTTACTTAAAATTTTTGTACTTAATAAACAGGTAAAAGTGTTGTAACAGAGTTTGATTGTAGATATATCTTTATTAACCAGAACTTTTGGTTTTAATTGCTGTGATTTAAATCTACTACATGCTGTATGCGAAGAAAATTGCTATGATATGTCCCATGACATTCGACGACAACTTCAGCAAATCAATATTAACTGTAATTGACTTATATCAGTATCGTTCAACCAATGGAAAATTTATATTTATATGGAAACGAATAAGACTATGTGAAATTTACTACGATTACCTTAATATTTTAACAAATCTATAACTAGGAATATAATCAACGGATACAATGAAACTTTGTACTGATAATGATGCGACCAAATCTTGATGTGTCGAAAGTGCCAAGTGACGATTTAGTATCTTCGTAATTATATGATAACTGTGTGTTTAGTACAATAAAATAAATCATATTTTTTGGGAGTTTTAAATATATGTAGTACATAATAATATTACATTATCATGTTTAACTTAATACAGTCATTTGGTGTTATAAAATTTAACTGATATAAAAAGGTACTTTTACATGAGATTAAATAATGTGCAGTGTGATTTTAGTATTGTATGAAAGAGCGGTAAATTAGAATTGTTAGCCATGAAAAAAGGCTGAACTACAGAGCCCATAAATATACAAAATCAACCAAACTCTATTGCGGCTAGAGACTATTAATACTTTCTCTACATGTACCCACCTGCAAAATAAATTTAATCTTGTGTTACTTGAAAATGTTTAAAGTTAATTCTAATAATCAATTTCTTGTAGTAAATACAAATAATTATATTAGACAAGAGGCATCATTCTGGACACAGTAATAGCTTAATTTTGATTTGTATTTCAGTTTTATATAAATTTTGCATATACTGAGAAAACTTTGATGTAATACTTATTACATAATGAAAATCATAAATAAATAATAATGTAAATGAGCATACAGGGTGTCAGGGGACCCGTATTTTTTATTTTTGCCAAATGGCCGCCTCTTGCGGAATTACAATCCCCTGAAATCTGCCCCTGAGAATAGCCTTTTTTATGTCTCAGAACCCTGTTGTACGAGAATAACTAAATTTGGTACTCAGGGGTTTTATGACATGTGGAATCTGATAGTGCTACGCTTTTTGTCGAGAAACCCCCTTAAGACACTTTTTAAAAAATTTAAATATACGACCAAATTTTTTTGGCTCCAAAGACAAGGGGGTCCACGAAAAATTGTCTTAAGGGGGTTCCCCGCCAAAAAACGTTGCACCATCAGATTCCACAAGTCATAAAACCCCTGTGTACCAAATTTGGTGCTTCTCGTACAACAGCGTTTTGAGATATAAAAAAAAGATTATTCTTAGGGACGGATTTCAGGGGGGCATAACTCCGAAAGAGGGAGGGGGCCACTTGGCAAAAATAAAAAATACGGGTCCCCTAAATTTGTCTTAAGAATCTGACCAAATTTTGTTGCATTCATTTCGGGACACCCTGTATAATCCATATTAATATAAGTCAACATGGCTTTACCATTAAGGCGATTTTGTTAGGTAAACTTGTATCATAAAATATAGTGACGCAGTCATAAGAACTGCGGTAGTAGAAGTGTCAAAGGCAAGACTCAAGAAATAGATAGAATTGATCTAAGTAGGTCAGCGGTCGGCAACTGGCAGACCACGGTCCAGATCCGGACCGCGGAAGGTAAAAAGCTGAACCGCCAAAAATTTTTTGAAAATATAATTACTCAAATTATTAAAAAAATATATTTTTCTATAGATAACAATACGTTTGCCACCCTTATTATTTTTTAATGATTAGTAGGTTAGTAAAAAAACTGACTCAAGACCGCAAATGTTGATTGATTGAATACAAATATGCCTATCTACTGTGTTTCATAGTATTTTGTGAGTGCAAATTAAAATAAAAATTTAGTAAGGAATACGATTTTTTTTCTTTATATATGATTCACGATTAGTTTAATTTTCAATGGTATACCCATATTTAGAATAATAATAACTGTGTTCGACGAACAATGAACAGAGTGTTGCAGTGGCTTAACAGTTATATCATTGAGAACAGGATACCATTTTCTCCATGTACAGGCTGATTCGCTATATTTTGACCTTTTGTATTTCACATTTTTTTACAACAAACTCTAAAAACAAAAAAGTTAAAGGGGGGTCAAAAAAGAATGAATCACCATATACGTTTATTATTTTAATGTTTAATGTAGGTATGTGTATTTTCATTTTTTTTTTCAAAATATGCATAATTATGTTTCAATTCTACATTTCCTGCATTTATGTTATCAGTACTAAATATGACGTGGATAATATTTATATACCAACTAATAAGTTTGTAAATATACAAATGCATATAAAATTGCATAGCTTATGAAGAAATTTAAAGAAAATAAAATTACACTAAGGTGATTTAGTCTACATCGGTTTATTTTCATTTAAGGAAGCTATACTTGAAGAGTGATATATTCACCTCCGGTCTACAATTAAGTCTTTGTCTAAAATATTATATTCATGGCACACTTTTCGGACGCATTTTCCTACTATAAGAGAAAAACTTATCAAATTTTGCGTCAATGTAACCGTAAGAAATGTTTCGAATATTCAATTTTCATTCTGTACAGGGTCTTTTAAAAAAAAAATAAATGGCGGTGTGATTTGACAAAAACTTTCAACTTAATATTTTCTCTGTCTCTAAAGTAACAGCTATAATAAAAATATAAAATATAAATAAATAGAAGATTTATGAGACAAATTTGTAATTTCAGTTGTTAAACTTTCATTCACATCAAATGTTTAAAATTCGTCTGCACAAAAGACATTACTTACTTTACTTTATGGAAAATAACTATAGCTATTTTTTTATAAATATGCAACCATGTATTATCAAAATGGATAAAGGTATTTTCATTTATCAGATTTGGAAGAAATATTTCTTGTGTGTGAGACATTTTGTATTGTATTTTATTTAAAACTGTGGTTAGTATTTGTTTTTTGAACACTGTTTTTTTTTTTAAAGAAGAAACTGTCGAACTATTATTGTTCAGTTCATGGTTGCTCTTCATGGTCCAAGAAAAATCCAGAATTAAGTTTTCATCAAACCATTGAGGATATTTTCAAAATATTATTGATAGACAATACTGCCTGAATTACATGAGGGTTGTTAGTAAGGGCGCTACTCGCTAGTTTAAATTTAAATCACTTTGCCCAATTTTCCCACTTAGTACTACATGACAAGCGTTATAATTTAAGAAATAAAACGCCCAGCTGGTTTATTACAATCTACAGTAGGTACATACCCACGTTATCATGGACAATTATTATTAAATGCCTACGAGGCATTTAACAGACGTGGTACCCGTTTCAATAGCAGCACACCAGGGAATCAAATAGAAAGGTATTAAATATTTAGCTCCAATAATTTACGGAGCAGACACGATATTATTAACTAAATAACTTAATAGAAGGTGACGCTAGCAAGGCGAACTTTCCTGATAATCGTGAATAGCGGCAATTAACAACATACTGACTCGCATTAATTAGCGAATTGAATTATTAGCCCATTTGGAAATTCCTAACTGGATTACATTCAAAGCCTCTTCATCGTTCCGAAATAAAGCTTTGGTGTTGTTCAAGATTTTCAACTGATGCACATAACAAACGTTTTGTTGAATGTGTTGTTTGTTTAACTCTTTAGTTATATTAACTTTATAGTACGGTCAAATTTATATGTAACTACTTAGTTGATACAGTAAACCAATTAAAATTATGTCACTTATCGAACCTCAAAAATGTTACAGGAAGTGATAGGTAAAGATAGTGGTCCGAGAGTAAATGGTACATTCCAGGTGTGTACTGTTTTGACATGACATTATGAAAAATAAAATTTCTCACAGAAGAACAATCTTAAACACAAAAAAGATCTATAAGAAAAATTATTACTTATTTTATCTGTTTATTCGCGTTGTGCGCTATACGCAATGCGCTGTCTCTCCACGTGGTTCCAGCTGATTCCGTATAGTGTTTACATTAGTTTTTTAAGTGTCAAAATAGTGTATAGCAACTCGGAGTTGATGGAGATCGTTTTAATATATGGTAAAGCAAGACAACATTTGTGTTATGGTTATTCTATTTTTCATTTGAACATCCGAGGGTGCATAAAATAGAAAATAAAGAAATCAAAAATTTAACTTTTTTTTTAATTTCTACTGATAAACAGTTCCAGTATGGATAAAACAATTATTATAAAGCGGAAAAAGGTTTTTGTATGCATTTTCTATTTATGTAGAAAATCTAAATAAATGATCAAAAATTAAAACTAAGTTGCATGAACTTTAAGCAACTTAAATAACTATGTCATTATCTAAAAATAGTCTGAAATCTGAAAAATTACTTTTTATTACCCAATAAGATTAATTAAAATTTATTAGAATTTATAAACAAAGGGTGCTCCTTTGTCTATAACTCTGAAATCTTAATTAATATTTCTTATGGCATCATCAACATCATTTCTGTTGTGCGATAAATACAGTTGCGGATCATCAGCATACACATGCGAATTACAATAATTTAGCTCCCTACAAAAATTCTTGGTATAAAAACAAAAATCAACAATGGTCCTAATATTAAACTCTGAATACCTTAATTTGAAAGTTGATTTCCTCTTTTGACATTTTGAATACATAGATAATATGCCATATCTTCTTTGATTACGTGATAAATTCAAAAAATTATATAAGTGAATATTGTATTGCATAGCTTTCTTCTGAGTAAGGTATTTCAAACTATGGCTTAAGACGTTTTTGACATAGTGTTGGTGGTGCTTTTCTATTATTTTTAATAAAGCACTCCAGCATATCACATTCTTCTTCATTGGAATAACGCAAAGCGTATTTTTTGCGCTCAACGCCATGACAATAATGATGATCTTTTATAAAAATTTGAGACTATTCTATTATAGTTTCGGAAAATTATGCGATGTTGGCAGATTTATTAAAAATATTGATTTTAGAGGTTGTTTTTTACTTATACAGGGTGTTAGAAGTTTGACTATCTTAATTTTAACAAATGATAGAATACATTAAAATAAACAAAAAAAAAACCTTATATGACATGGATCCTAAACTTAACCATTTCCGAGAAAAAATTATCAAAATCTCCAACTTGATGTACAAAAGTTCGATTAATTAAGGAATATTGACATAACTGCGTGCATAGAATACCATAAAATACAATGTTTATCACTTTTTTTAACTTCTTATAGGTACTTAATTTTAAAAAATAATTAGCGTTGTAATAAATTTAAAGTTCAATAAAATTCATATCGAGCATTGTGACAACGACGCGGCGGTTTATTAACACGAGGTACTAAGGTACTATCTGGATTCGACCGTGTCGGAGTGTTTTTTGCGTACACTATTTCCTTTTCTTGAGGTGTTTTCCAACGAGTGCGCGAAAATTGGATTCGAAGGTGTCCTGCGTGAACAAAAATGGTGGTGGACATTTTGAGTATATGTTGTAGTTTGTTTTATACTTACTTGTGCGTTTAAATATTACTGAAATTTGTTTTTTGGTAAGTACCTAAATTATTTTTGATACGTATGATTATTTGGACGACGTGAATCTGTGGGTACTTTAATTACATAATTTTAAAATACATAATTTGATTAAAAGTTAAGTTCCTGTTTTAAGAGATTCATAATTTCTAAAATTCGAACATTATCTTCATACTACAAAATCGATACATTTTATTTTATTTATGTATAAACTGGAAAACAATTGTCTTGAAATTTACTAAATGTTTCACAATAATAGTTGTTTACATTTTTTCCGTAGGACAAGTCTGCCGCGTGCACACTTGGTGTGAATCGACAGGTTAAGCGCTGTTGTCACGTTGTGAAGAAACTCTCCAATATTAATACTCGCAGTATTTTGAAAACTGTTAATCTTACGCCCCTGTAATAAGTATATAACTTTATTGTTCATTTATGATTACTCCATCTCATGCTGAAGTAATGGCAGTCAAACTTCTTACACCCTGTATTGTATAATTGAAATGCCAAAAAAAATGTTCTATTTGCTCAGCTTAAAATTCAATATTGGTGCCCATAAGAAAAAAATAAAGTTGATGATGGTTTCTCGCAACCGAAACGTCGCAAAAAAATTCCAAATTTCAGATTTTAAAACATCCTCGAAATAAAAAAGTTACAGACGATTTTCGAAAACGAAACATTTACTTTTTTCAAAATAACTCAAAAACCTGAAGAGCTAGGACCGATCTGCATTAAGTTAGCAACTGTCTAAAACTTTCCAAATATAACCATTTTACTACCTCATGTAGTTTCGAAGATACCAATACATGCATCCAAAATTTTTTCGAAATAAATAAAGAGTACCATTTTTAAAGAAAAACCTTCAGAGTATCTAATAATAATATTTTCAGTTTGATAAAATTACTTCTGTCAAAATTTTGAGAAAAATTGTGATANTTATTATATTACTTAATAATATTTAACATTTTACTATAACAAAATTTTAGAATTACTTGGAATTATCGTAACACTTACTTTAAAAAAAGTGTGTGAAAAATATATACATAAACATAACACGACGTTTATTTAATCACAACATTTATTTAATCGTAGTTAAGCTAAAATATGCCTTTTTCGCTGTTATAGAAGAATTTAATGTAGGTGGAAGCGCAAAATTTACTAGGAAATCTAAATTATACCGACGAACCGTATAATTAAAGGAATTTGTTATGGAAACTCGATACATTGCTCCCGGTTACGAATGCATTAAAATATCATGTATCTAAAATATCAACATTTCCAGATGAGTTTTAATAACAGAATAGTTATAATTTGTAATTAATATTTTAATGTGTCTCTCAGCTATCTTCCGATATTCCAATCGACCGACACCAGTTGTTTTAATTTAATAAATCATAATCCCATTTGTCCAAAAATAATACAGGTGTGACATAGTTTAATCAATAATGAATCACCCCTCTATATGATTCACAAAAAGCACCCAAGCGTTGCAATAAATACATAGGTGGTAAAAATAGAACCCTTGATAAAATACCATGAAAATAATACTCATACTACATTTTGCTTTAAACTGTCGATGGAAACCTTTGTTAAATTTTGACGCATAGAAAAGTTCATACAATTTCGATTCATACAATTTAACACACTAACAGTAAATTGGTATGATATGTTTAAAATAAACTAACTGACAGCTGACATTTGTGTAACAATGTCAAGGACAGGCTGCTTTAAAAATTGTGTAAGACAATTCCTTGGGAAATACAAGTACAGGTTGAAGAAAACGAATATCCGCTAGGCGGAAATTGGCAAAATACATTTAGGTACTATGATAAAAAAATCATTAAACTCATTTTGACACCATTACTTTTGGGACACAATGAACATCTTTCAAATACTATGGATTTTACACATAAGAGGCATATTTTAAAAACAGATATTACAGACAGATAGTCTGAAACCACGCAACCTGTACAAAAAAATTAAAAATTGTCTTAATTTTTCACATTTGCAAAATAGTCAATACTGGTCTGTTTAGAAGAATAATGAAAAAAAATAATATATTCTGATATCTAATCTATAGTATTTTCTAATACAGGAGTAAATTTAACAGAATTTTTGTACTCCTTGAAAATATAAACCTATTTATTAGAGAGTTTGGTCATTAATTATATTTTGTATCTTTAACTGTACAAGATTTGCTTTTTTTAATATCTATTGTATTAATGGTTTTGTCATTTGTTCCTGATAACTTTCTTTTTAAACAACGGAATTCAAAATCTACAGATATTCGTTACACAAAATGATATTTTTATATAAAACTTTTATATCTAGACGCATTTCAGTTCTCGTGATACATTTGACTAGAAATTTGCTTTTGTTATAGGTACACTTGTAGTGTAGCTAGAAAATAGTGCATGAACCAGTTTGGTAGAGAACTCTGTTCAATTGACATCAGTTATCAATTGGAATCAAATTATTTTGAAGAGATATACTACCATCGATGTTCTCAATTGATGAGAATATTTTCAAGATGTTAGCATGGAGAATGTCATTAATATCTAAACAACTAGTTACAATATTGATAAAAATGTCGAATAGTAGCAGGCCAAAAACAGATCCCTGTGGGACACCAGATGTGGCTAAGTAATACACAAACTTACACCCTTTAACTAGGACATACTGAAATATATTTGACAAATAATGTCCAAATAATTTTAATTTAAATTTTTATTAATATTATTAGATATTTTATAAACCCATAGCAACTGAATTAAAATGTTATTTTACACATTCAAATGCAACAACTTTCAAATAACACAGTGACAGCACTATAATGATGGCTCCTTTCAAACAACCCAATATCCAAGGCCTACTATTGCTATGTTAGTTTCTTTTAGTTCCTGTCGACTGCAGATTATTTTCGTTGTTTTTGCTAATTGTTCTAAAACGGTTACTTCAATAAAGAAATGTGACATAACTTTTTTCATTTAGAATTTGAAGATTGTCAAATTGTGTTAAAAAAATACGGTATTGCTATTTCAAAAATATTATTTTAGTAGCCAGTGAAGAAGTCTGGCAACACCGGAAGGCATTATTTGTAAATTTTTCTTAGTCATGTTATTTCCTACAACTTTGCTTTTGGAAATACTAGTTTACCTACAAATAAAAAAATGGCCTGTCAGGTTTTAAAAAGAATTACACTGTATTTAACATTATTTTCATGGTTGAATATTTTTATCAAGGAAATTACTTACAAACTACCAATATAGTATAATGAACTAAAATACTATAAGAAAAAAACTTTTTGACTGCCATTACTTCAGCATGAGATGGAGCAATCATAAATGAACAAAAAAGTTGTATATTACAGGGGCGTAAGATTAACAGTGTTCAAAATACAGCGAGTATTAATTAATATTGGGGAGTTTCATCACAACGTGACAACAGCGCTTAACCTGCTAAAGCACACCACGTGTACACGCGGTAGACTTGTCCTACGGCAAAAATGTAAACAGCTATTATTGTGAAACATTTAGTAAATTTCAAGACAATTGTTTTCCAGTTTTTAAATAAATAAAATAAAATGTATCGATTTTGTAGTACGAAGATAGTGTTGTGCTTAAATTTTAATAATTAAATTTCTTAAATCAAGAACTTAACTTTTAATCAAATTACGTATTTGAAAAACATGTAATTAAAGTGCTCAAAGATTCACGTCATCCAAATAATCATACGTATTCAAAATAATTTAGATACTTACCAAAAAGCAAAATTCAGTAATTTTTAAACGCACAAGTACTAAACAAACTACAATATATGCTCAAAATGTCCACCACCATCTTCGATGCAAGCACGTCACCTTCGAATCCCATTTTCGCGCACTCGCTGGAAAACACCTCAAGAAAAGGAAATAGTAGTACGCAAAAAACACTCCGACACGGTTGAATCCAGATACCAACTGAATTGAGTATTGGTGCTTGCTGGACACCTTAGTACCTCATGTTAATAAACCGCCGCGCTGTTGTCACATTGCTCGATATGAATTTTACAGAATTTTAAATTTATTACAACACTAATTATTTTTTAGAATTAAGCATAAAGAAGTTTAAAAAAGTGATAAACATTGTATTTTATGGTATTCTATGCACGCAGTCATGTCAATAGTCCTTAATTAATCGAACTTTTGTACATCAAGTTGGAGATTTTGATCATTTTTTACTCGGAAAATGGATGAGTTTAGGACCAAGGTTGTTGTACTACTCACGAATCTGTACGCCACTGATTATAATTCTATTCAAATGTTTAATTCATAACATAAGCCACTCTAAGTAATGAGTAGCCAAAACTACAACATTTTAGAAAAGTTACAGTAGTAATTAAAATTGAACTTTATTTTTAATTCGATTACTCTGTATCTCTGTAAAGCGAGATGACAGGTATGTTCATTATATTTACATTTTTACTTAAAATTTCGTAAAAAAAAATCTATTGCTGAAGTTTAGCTAGGAACTCTACCTATTCTAAAGTATGTTTCTTCATTAGTACTGTTTAGATTCATTTTTTCATATTTTTTATCTATTTTAGATCATTCTAACGGTTAACTTGAATATTTGATATCAAAGAACATTTATAAAACTTTATTTGATGAACATTTGTTAAACATTTTGATGATGAATTTGAATTAGCTGGATGTATTTAAATTAAAGCAAAAATTTAAAATCTTTAGTCTTTCAGATGAATGTGTCACCAGCACTGGGTCCCTCATACCGCTCATTACAAACTCCTTTAAGCTTCTCCCGTGAATAAACACAATAACAGTAAAGAGCCACATTGTAATAAAAAGATAATATGCCAAACTCAGCTCAGCCTTTGCCCAAGAGCGGAAGACAATATCCGCCGCAAGTATCGCGCAGTATGAGGTTATTGAAAAACGTCAAGTTCAAGAACATGACAAAAGTGCGGGTATCGTAGCTGTTGAGGTCAAATCCAAAAGAACCACCTGTTCAGTCCTAAACGACGACGTGAATAAGGAAGGGTTTCGTCCAGCACGATCATCGGCTTGATATGAGACGGGCATGTGGAAAAATTTCAGCACTATCAAAAACATATTCGTAAACGATGCGGGTAATGAGAAAAATAATCATACACGACGATTAGGGTACATTGTACTGCGTGCACTTCCCGATTAAGATAATTGTTTTGTTAGCTTGTAACAAAGGAAGCGTAGAAGAGGGCAGATGTTTGGTTGATTTATTTTCTATATCCATTATTGCTGTGGAGAACCGAAGTAGAAAACTAATAAGTTTCCTTAAATAGGCCTTTTTTATTTGAATTAATTTTGCAACCAAACACATTTTTTTTTTTAATTGATTCGTACTATAGACACATGGCATTGTTAAATTATGTTTAGGTACATATTTTTTGTTTAATTTATATTTATTTGTTATTACTTTTATGTATCAACATTATTTTTTCCATAAGTGTTTTGTTTTAAGGCAAACCGAAATATTTTTTTAAGTTCGAAATGCAAATATTATTGTATTGTGAAGCTATCATTGTCCGTTTTCTGGTATTTAAATAATTTTTTTTCAAAAAATTGTTATATAGGATGATTCAGTCATAATGTCATTAATTTTAACATTGTATTCGGAAGACCTAATAGAAAGACAGAAAATCGAAAAAACGTCTAATCGACGTTTTAGAAAATAAGCAAATTACCCCTTAACTCCCGTTAATTCGGAGCCCTAATTCGCAACAGGGAACGCACCAGCGGACTATAGAACAATCGTACGTTGAAGCGAAACAGCTGATTTCCCCAGTTTCAAAATCAAAGTGCAGCGGATTCCAATTCTTTATTAACAAAGTACTATGGACCGATGAGTGAGTATGTTTTTAGTGGTACCGTCGTTTTAATTAGGTAGATACCATACTACTTGTTGAAAAGCAATAAGCCACACAATAAGGTATACGTACAATTACAATTACAAAACTGTGAAAATGTTAACATATTAAAAGTACTAAATACCAAAACAAAAAAAAATACTAACCTAACATTCGAAAACAGTTATTAACGTTATACATTTGTTTTTATTAACAAATAAGTGACGTTAATATTTAAAATGAGAAAAAAATATCTTATTCGTTCATGTGTCTAGGTAAAAAGCTCTGTTTACTCGTTGTCGTTCACAACGGATTAAAAGCGCATTAAAAGCTAGGTTAATGACCAAATATTACGGGTCAGCAGTCAAGGATTTGAAAATAATTATTTTCAGCGTACATATGCATTTTTTAAATTTTTAATCACGTATTCGTATTCTACTAATTTTTACCTATCTTCTTCTAAAATTGATGACATTATGACTGAATCACCCTGTACATTGGAAACTTTTACATAAAACATACATGAAACTTGTCGATTTGAAGGTATCCTAAAAAAATAAATGGTGATGGATTTCCATCTTTTACTTCTTATATATTTAGAAATTAAGTTTAAGGTTTTAATAAAAAAAACGTTATAAATATTAAAAAAAAACAAATGTTTTTTATTTACGAAATTTGTATAACCAACTAATACAGTAGAACATTCATGACGAGGGGACAGGGTTTTATAAGGGGTAATTACGTCCCCCCTCCCAGAATTCAGTTAGTAATTCCATCAAATGACAACAACATGTAATGAAAATTGTTATTATTAATATTTATTAACATAAGACTGGATCTCGTTATTTAAATAATTGTTTTTATTTAACTTATAACAGATTATTTTAGATTATTTTTTATACTTTGATATATGTAGGTAAGTATTCTTTTCTATACCTATGTAATTGTTTATTTATGTTTTATAATAAAAATAAATAGAAAGAGAAAGAGAGCGAAATATATATGGTAAATATACAAAGTACAACAACATAAAAACCATAATAATAAAAAAATTAAATGATTAAAAAATTCAAGAGTCCAATAATTAAACAATTTGAGAATCCACAACTATTTTAAATCCTCCACCGGTATGCAAGTAATCTAGCTTTGAATATATTAGAATTTCTTATATTCTGAGGCATTTTGTTGTTAACTAATGTGGTAATATTGTGGCTATATGTGGATATATTACATCCCCAAGTCTAATAAATAGGTAAGGTCATTCATCAAGAGAGTTACCAGACATAAACCAGTTTCAAACTTATTCGTACTCATCAGTATGCCATAGGCAAGACAACCGACGAATGATTTATGTATTTGGATGTCTATTTACAAACATGTTTTGAGTATTGGTGAGATATAACCTATAAAACATTTGTCATATATCAGTAGATATATGTACAAGTATACATGAAATAGCAATGATCTTTAAATATATGATATGTGCTTTGTAGGTTATATCTCATCAATACTCAAATAGCACTTTGAACATCACTATGTAACTGAAGATTGATAAACATTTATTTAATAATTTATGTAAAAATATCAAGGTTTTAAATTTTATATATAGGTCTTATGCATACTTATACATTCAGAGTAACCTAAATGGAATCTCATGTATTTATTTTCTTAATTTTTAAGTCAGCGATAAATAATATTGTCAACAAGGCACCAAAATCAAAAAAAATTATATTATACTGAGAATCGGACGTTTTGAATAAGGTCTTACATTCTTATTTACTCGATATGTATCTAATTATATTGTTCATACAAAATTGAATTAACTATTACATTTTATTAAATTTCTCTATCGCCCCCTCTCTTCCAGAGAAAAATGTTGGATGCGCCAATGGACATACAAAATGAAATATTATCGAATCATAAATCGAATTGCGAAAAATATATTTTTGGCAATACACTAACGCCTAATTTGAATCATTTTATAAGCACATAATAAGGTAAAATTTAAAAAATGAGAAAAGAATTAAATAATATAATAATAAATATTAATAATAATATGTCGCCACAGTAAAAAATACATTTTATTTTGTTGAAAACACAAATTATTTTGAAACAATTCACTGTAATTGGTTTCCAAACTTTTAGTTGTACCTGTTTTGTACCTGAATGTACATAAAAGACAGCAAATTTTATATATTAGTACTCAAGACATAACGTAACATTATTAATATTTCTGTATAAAATTAAAAAGAATATACAACACTTTAAAATTTTAATAAACTTCCCTCCAGCAAGGAATATAGCGTCTAGAAAAGTTCAGTCGAGTATTATAAGATGAAATTAACTTGAAAGGTACCTAATTAAATTCCTGGATAATTTTTGTAAGTGTATATGAGCCGGGGTTTAATTCAATAATACAAGTAAATGCACGAACAATATAGAAATGCGGAAAATATTTTTTTATAATTTCATTGACAATCAGTTTTTTAAACAAAATGCAAGATAAGTTTCAAAATCTTTTATAAAAATCGCTTCCTTCATTCTATTTAAAAACATAATTAAATACGTTCATTTAAAAAAATACATACTGATTAAATTTACACATAAATGTAAAAATACATGTTTCGCCCAACTAGTCATAAAAAATTCACGCTCCGACATTTTAAGTCATATTTTGTTAGTACTAAATCCAGTGTAAATTCTATTTTTTCCGCGTTCATTTCTACTGTTCTCAAAGTACATAAAACCTAAAAAACAGTAAAAATGGTAACAGAAATAAATATATTCAATTCGTACTTACCTGCATTTACTGTGAATCTGCTATAATAATTTAATTTAAAAATTCCAAAGTATCTCATCTAAGGGTACTGGAATTTAAAGATTACTGTTTGTTTTATTCATTATTCCAGCTTCTCTAACGAACTCTTTTGAAGCATTATCGCAGACGACGACCGTGAAGCAATAAAAAATAATTTAAAAGGGTAATAAAATAATTTCAGATCATGTAAAGATATCTCACACGTTTTTAATATAATATGTATGCCAGTTTTGTAAAACTGCCTTTATAATGTAGAGTAAATTTATTATTAATGGTTCAAAACATTTAAATAATAGTAAATTTGTACAACCCCAGTTTCAAAGTCAGATAGGATAACGTAGCTTATATAGAGTGTTTTGCAGTGGGTCGTATTGTAATGGGAGGTTTTTGGCGTCAAAATATCCGATCTAATATCTAATCCAACTTAGTTTGGTGCAAAAACAAACATAAAGGAGGTGAGATAAAAAAAAAAGTTTTTTCAGAAAATTTTTTGACATACCTAGTAGACATTTCGACCAAATTCGATCTTCAGGAATTTATCGTGATTCAACATTGATTATGCATAATTTTCCACAAATAAAACGTATTCTTAGTTGACATCATTAGAGGCATCAGTTTTCCAGAAATTTTTTTAATTCAATTAATCCACGAAGTTTGGGCAACATTAACAGACGAACAGAAGATTTCTACATATACAAAGCTGGTTTCTTATTCACCTCAGGAATACATGTATCTACCATTTGTAATAACATTTGACTTATGACGATCAGATATACAGGGTGTGTCACGGTGACGGCCCATTAGAATTATTTCAGAGACTACTTCGTTTTGAATTTTAAAATTTTGGGATACCAGGTTTTCAGGCATGCCCTTCTCAACTAAAATAATGGCGTCCACGTACCACTTCCGGTTATACCGGAGGTCGCCATCAACTTACTTATTTTAAATTGAACATCCTACATATTATTGCAATTTTGGATTCTACGTATTATTTTAGGTGGACTTTTAAGAAGTTTCCCTATTCCTAAAATTAACCGTTTACGAGATATTTAATTTTTTTCAAAAAAATGGAGAGAAACGCTGACTAGCTTCAAACCATGTGTATTTTATAGCAAGAAAGATAAAGCAACAATATTTATAGGGGGGATAGCTAGACCCCTAAGCTTCCCATCCATACTTTCAAAGTGGCTTAATTGCATACAGGGTGCTAGAAATTTAATGTCGAGTTTAATTAACTTCAAACCTTCATAAGTCGTTTTTTTTTAAATGGAACACCCTGTATGTTCTATATTCTGATATACAATTATATTCTCTTTCGAACGGTATCAGGGTTCCCTATACCCATCTCTTCTAGTTTTTAAGTTTTCTACTATTTATTGTATAATCACCTAAAATCATGTAATTTTTTGCGAGGATAACTGTGGAATTTTTAGCAAAACAAACAACTAAACTGTCAATTTGTTGTTAGTCTCTTGCAGTGACAGTTTAATTTAGTGTTTATAAGAAATGGAAAACAATACATATTCAAATGCTGATATTTTAAATTTATTATTCATTCACGGACGTTGCAATGGGATTATAAGCAGAACATGTACAGTTTTTAACGGGACATATCCAAATTTGCCACCAATGAGCAGAAAAAAGTTGAGAAGAATTTTAGCAAACGAACTATTGTATGGTCGAATTTGTGCAGAAAGAATTTTACCAACAACAATAACTTCAAATGAAGATAATGTAATAAATGTGCTAGCCTATTTTAATGTCAATCCAGAAGCCTCAACTCGTGCCGCAGAGTATGATTTAGGCATTTCACGAGCGTCCATTCACAGGATGCTCAGAACTAATGATATGCATCCATACAAATTTAAGTTACTTTCTGCTCTTCATCCGGGTGACGCCGTGCAACGAGTACAATTTTGTGAAACGATGTTAGTGCGATACCAAGAAGACCCACAATTTTTGCAACATATTATATGGACAGACGAGTCAAAAATTACGAGAGAAGGTATTTTTAATAGACATAATACTCATTTGTGGTCATCTGAAAATCCTCATGTTATGCGGAAAAGAAACTTTCTAAATAAATTTAGCGTAAATGTTTTTTGTCTAATTAAAGATAACCAAATTTCTTACCATATCTACGAAGAAAATTTAAATGCCGACAGATATCTCAATATTTTGCAAATGGTTGTGGCAGATTTTCCAGATGATATACCTTTAGACCAACTAAGGAAGTGTTGGTATCAATTAGACGGGGCTCCACCTCACTGTCACAATCAAATCGATCAACAACTGACTAAAATGTTTAAAAATAGATGGATGAAACGCCTAGGACCGTGGAATTGGCCAGTGAGGTCTCCCGTCCTCACTCCATTAGATTTTTATGTTTGGGAAGTAATAAAGCAAAAAGTTTATTCTACACCCGTTGCTTCAAAAGAGGATTTAATTGCTCGAATACGAAGAGCGTTCCATGAATTGCCTGCAGCTGAAATAGCAAAAGCGGTGACTGATGGTGTTATCTCTAGAATCCACAAGTGCTTAGCTGTTAATGGGGGTCATATTGAACACTTATGACTTTTTAGTCATTTTTTTTATCTTAGTGCATTATTATTATCAACATACATAATTAAAATTGTGTATTACTATGTATGAAGTCGATTTTTTAGAATTCTTCTTAACTTCATTCTGCTCATTAGTGGTAAATTGGGATATGTCTCATTAAAAACTGTAAATGTTCTGCTTAAAATCCCATTGCAGCGTCTGTGAATAAATAATAATAAATAACTGGTGACAGTTTAGTTGTTTGTTTCGAAGTTTTGCTAAAAATTCCACAGCTATCCTCGCAAGAAATTACATGATTTTAGGTGATTACACAAAAAATAGTAGATAACGTAAAAACTAGAAGAGATAGGTATAGGGAACCCTGATACCATCCGAAAGAGAATGAAATTGTGTATCAGAATATAGAAAACAGGGGTGTTCAGGGTGTTCCACTTAAAAAACCGACTTATGAAGGTTTGAAGTTAACTAAACTCGACATTAAATTTCTAGCACCCTGTATGCAATTAAGCCACTTTGAAAGTATGGATGGGAAGCTTAGGGGTCTAGCTATCCCCCCTATAAATATTGTTTTTTATCTTTCTTGCTATAAAATACACATGGTTTGAAGCTAGTCACTCTTTCTCTCCATTTTTTTGAAAAAAATTAAATATCTCGTAAACGGTTAATTTTAGGAATAGGGAAACTTCATAAAAGTCCACCTAAAATAACACGTAGAATCCAAAATTGCAATAATATATAGGGTGCTTCATTTAAAATAAGCAAGTTGATGGCGACTTGCGGTATAACCGGAAACCCGGTATACCAAATTATCAAAATTCAAATCGAAGTAGTCTCTGAAATAATTCTAATGGGCCGTCACCATGAGACACCCTGTATATTTGTGACTGTAACAAATATAGTCTAGTCACACGCATATAACAATTTAGAAGGATTAATGAACCACATTAATAGAGAAAATCTAAATATCAAATTCATCAGTAAGTTGGAAAAAACTATACATTCTGTTCCTAGATGATCTTATTAAGAAACCATATGAGGTGTTTACAAGAAACCAACCTCCATCTATCTGAATAAGTCTATGGGTTCACCCACCATTCAACTCAGAAATATAGTTTCGACAACGCATCAAGTACGCTCCATCCATGACCAAGAACACTTAGACGAGGAGCTACATCACTGACGATCGACTCTCAGAGGAAATTGATAAACTAACACTTTCTTCTATACAAGAGAGCGATATGTCTAACGAAACATCAAGTTAGGCCGATGACATGGCAACCAGCACATTACCAATATAAATCGACATCAATAGCAAGTGGCAGAGAGTTTGAATCTTTTAGATTAGCCATGAATTTTAGATGGCTATATAAAACCATATAGCGTCACGCCATATTTTTTTCTAGATTTTCTGTTTTAGGTTTGTGCTAGCCATACATTCTACCAAACCTTTTAAATTGCATTAGTTCATTGTCTTCCTCAGAAGAATTGCAAACTAACTTTATCTCAGAAGAGCTAAAAGTGACATTTTCCTATTTTGAATCCACAAAGTGTAAGAACATTATTTTCAAATACTTGTTTTAGAACATTTGACAAGAAATAAACACATTTAATTTTTAATTTAAAATACTGGGCAAATACTTTTTTAGTTCTTCAAGAAAACCATCTATGCTGTTACCTACCCAACTAAGACTGGATAAAAATAACAACCTTTAACGTATTCCTTATCCTTTACATATTATCCCTACAATATGGAGAACATTCTATTGAAATAAGCCCCTACATGTAAAAATGGAATTTCGTTCTGAAAGATTTTTTCGTTTAACAAAAAAAGTATTCCATATGTAAGGAAAACGGAAGCATATTTAGCGTGTGATCGCGCACACACATCAAAGGAGCAATCCGATCGGCTTTTCTGTCAGCCTCCTGATAGATATTTGATATAATTTATTCATAGAGCGAATGCAGCAGCAATATGCCACTAAGAGGCTTACGACTCTAGACACATTAAAATCGTATCAAATATGCATATTGTAGCCTGCATTTACCTGAGGATTTGGCGAGCGGGGCTCACTGAACAACTCCACATCCGACATTAAAAACACGAAATTTTGCAACTAGCTTTTACGCACTCTAGATTATTTTGTAAATCGGAGGCCCCTAATAGCATAGTTTTTTGAAGCAGTGGAAATAATGTACTGCGCCTTTCCAATTGTATTTCAGATTACGTCAACTGTATTTCAAATATTTGCTTCTGGTTTCCAGGGAAATTTCACTTTAAATTCGCACAATTATGTCTTCCTCAAAAGAACAAATTTTTGCATTCCGAAATTAGAAATAAATGGTAATTCTCTGAACAAGGAATAACCATTGGTTTGTTCTTCTTTTTAATCTAAGAATACTTACCATATACAGGGTGTTTACATATTTGTAGAGGATATTTGAAAAGCAAATAAATCGAAGTATGAAAAATAGATTGGCATAAATATTTTTTGCAAATAGAACTATTTTACTTGCCACATTGATATGATGTAAACTTTTTTGGAACCGCTGACTTCGTAGATAGCATTGCCTCTGTTTACATATGTTGATGCATGTTTATTTGGAAATGGCTATATGTAAAGATTTTAATGTAACTAGCAATTTTCATCAGCGTTTCCATACATTACGATGTTCATTAATTCATTGTTACTGTAGGTATTAACTATTTAAGTGTTTTTATTAACATTTATTGATACGTACACACACACCACAGACATACTGTTCTTTTTTAAAAAGAAAACATGAGAAAAGCAACAATCTATAAAAATAAACGATTTCACTTAATAATTTTGTACACGAATAATATTCATAATAAAAGGTAGATATTTTCATAATGAAAACTGAAACAAAACTAATGATTACACAGCCACACAAAAAAAAAAGTCCACTCCCAGGAGAGCCACACATCATTTCCGAAGGAATTCGATGCGCTGAAAACGATCCTATAGTCAAAATTCACGACATGACAACACATTTCGGAGAATAGTGAAATTTTTAGGTGAAACCAAATATGGATCAAAACTGCTTTTTCCCTAGATTTTGTCCAAATTTCATAGTATTTTGAGACGCTAAACATGATGCCATTAGTAAAATTTACCTATGACCTCGATATTTCTTAGAAAGTCCACTATTTGGTTGAATACTAGCTCAAATATGGGTCAAAACTGATTTTATCCTAAATTGTGTCCAAATATGTCATTTTCGTAGGATTTTGAGACGCTGAACACGATGCCATTAGTAAAATTTACCCATAACCTTGATATTTCTCAGAAAATCTACTATTTGGGTGAAAACTGGCCCAAATATGGGTGAAAACTGATTTTTTCCTAAATTTTGGCCAAATTTTCGTACTTATTTTGGCCAGATAGTGGAATTTCTGAGAAATATGGGTAGGTCATGGATAAATTTTATTAATGGCATCTTGCTCAGCGCCTCAAAATACCATGAAAATTTAGGAAAAAAATCAGTTTTGACCCATATTTGGCAATTTTAAAAAAATTCACTTTTCTCCGAAATTTGCCGTGAAATCATGAATTTTGACTCTCTTTACTTCACGTACGGAACAAAAAAATGGACGATAATCAAGTAAGTACAGCGCAACTATTCACCTCTTTCAGTGTAGCTTGTATGTCGGTAACGATTCCAGAGGTCCTCAGTAAGTTGACAGTTTTAATTATTCTTAGTATTAATAAAGTCCCTCCTGTTTTATTGAAAAAAAATAAGAAGAATAGGTAGCAAATTTAACATTAGAAGAAACGCGTCAAAAATAATTAAAAACGAAAAGTAATTTTTTTATTTGTCTGGTTTTTTATAGTGTAAGATTTTTGGTGAACCAAAACTGTTTTCATAAAAATAGCGCTTACTGATCCTTTTGAAGCAAGAGTTTATTTCATTAATTTTTAAATTTGTTCACAGTTGGAAAAATCATATGTTCTTTTCTCATTTTTGTCAATGATTCATGTACTTCCAGTATACTATACGAAATGGTAGCAGTAGTGAATTTTTAGGAGGAAAAATAATAGAAATTTTTTAACTTTTATAACGTTGACTTCAATGGTTTGTTGGCCGTCATTGGTAAGTATATGAAGTATACAAAAAATAACTTAATTCTCACAAATACCTCCACTACAGTAGCCAAACTAAGTTTTAGTGAAACTGTACGGATGGGGGATAAATATAAAAAATCTGATATCGATGTCCTCTTGGTATGAGTTTACTTTACTAGTACCAAAAGATCTTGACTAACTTAATTAGTTTTATATATACAAGTTTTTTTTGTTATTAAATTTAGAAGAAAAACGTTTGGACATTATTTGTTCCATTTTTATCTATTGGCGTTCTCAGATTTTTTACAAAATTTTTCCGACATTACATAAATTTAGAACAGCCTGTATTTGGCCATCTCGTTGAATATCAATTTTTTTTACCTTTTCAGTCATATATAATAATATATACTTTTTATTTGCCTTAATGAAGAAAAATGTAAAAAATGTACTTACAGTTGTTTTTTCAGTTGGCCATGTGATTTATTTAGTATTCATCTCTTATTTCCTTTTCTATTACTATTTTTATATTAGGCACCTAACTTAGATTAAAAAATTACAAGAAAAAATAAATTAGATTATCCATTTATATTTACTTCATAGGTTTAATTATAGCTACACTTAATACTTATAGTATTAAACATAAACTAAACAAAAATAATAAATATAACAAAAAAAGAGANGATTTCACTTAATAATTTTGTACACGAATAATATTCATAATAAAAGGTAGATATTTTCATAATGAAAACTGAAACAAAACTAATGATTACACAGCCACACAAAAAAAAAAGTCCACTCCCAGGAGAGCCACATATCATTTCCGAAGGAATTCGATGCGCTGAAAACGATCCTATAGTCAAAATTCACGACATTACAACACATTTCGGAGAATAGTGAAATTTTTAGGTGAAACCAAATATGGATCAAAATATAGGTTTAATTATAGCTACACTTAATACTTATAGTATTAAACATAAACTAAACAAAAATAACAAATATAACAAAAAAAGAGAAAGTGGTCATTCTGTACTCCCCTGCCATTACAATATACATATATTGTAACGAATTTGAAATGTTCATATAGAAACTCTTATGAAAATATTGCCTGACCGAACTTAAAGTCGTATAAAAATTTTAATTATTATTATAGCAACACCAAATTTGTATAAAATTGTTAATATTGATATTCTGGATATAAAACTAGTAATGATCAATGATATTACATAGTAAAAAAATAATAATAATCTTTTAATTTTATTCTCAAGTACAGAATAAATTTTCATAAAATGCATGACGTCGACATTTGTTAGTACTCAGTACATAGAAAAAAACGAATCTAAACCTAGAGTGACTTATATCGAATGAAAGTTTAATGTCTATAGATTAATCTAATATACATATCGCTGATAGACGAGTAAACTTAAAGAAGATATCTCAATCCAACATAAACCATAATATGAAAACATGAAAATTTTCATCAACTGTCAAATTTTATAATAAATTTCACAAATGTCATATCTAAAGGTGGCTTTGTAAGAATACCCTGAGATGACCTAAAAACATAAAATAAAGAATATTTTATTAATTAATTTATAGAATTGTATATAAAAACAAAAGGACATTTGTTAAAAATGTGTAAATAAGTAGTGTTGTGAAAAAGTGATTGAAAAGGACATCCAAAGACTGAAAAATTCTGTGTATGGACCTTAAGCAAATCTAGGGACAGAATATTCAGGAAGGATGAGAAAAACAAAAAAAATTATTGATTGGTTACGGCTTGGGTTTTGCAAGATGAACAGCGTGGAGAGGCAGCTCCCGAAAATTGATATTGAATAAAGCAAGAAAAAACAGTCTAAGAAAGAAAATTAAACATTCACCAGTTAAATTCACAGTTTTCCAGAGTCCATAGAAAGTTATTTTGTCATCCCATGAAAATTTTCCGCTACCAGCAGTATAAAGCAGTTCCAAAGCAGTTTCCAGGGGCCCCATAAATAATCTGCAAGGCTTCTACGTAGTTTCCAGCAAAAAAAACTTCAAATTTTACAACGTACCAGGTACCTAAAATACAGTGCACTATAATATTGCTAGCTATCACCAATAAATCATGCTTTCTCTCGCATCAGATCTTTGCAAAGTATAAATAACAAACCACAGGACTTACCTGTACAGAAATAAGCATAATCCAATCACTTGTAACTTAAATATTTCACTATTTTCACGAGCTCTGACAAAATCTGTCAAATTAACAGCCATTTTCGTTCCTGTTTAGATATAAGAGATGCCCCTGTCTGATAGGCAACAAATAATATAAGGAGACGTACTTAGTATTACATAGATCAAATAAAGTTAGTTAATAGTTAATTTTTNATCAAATCTTTGCAAAGTATAAATAACAAACCACAGGACTTACCTGTACAGAAATAAGCATAATCCAATCACTTGTAACTTAAATATTTCACTATTTTCACGAGCTCTGACAAAATATGTAAAATGAACAGCCATTTTCGTTCCTGTTTAGATATAAGAGATGCCCCTGTCTGATAGGCAACAAATAATATAAGGAGACGTACTTAGTATTACATAGATCAAATAAAGTTAGTTAATAGTTAATTTTTTTATAATTATTCCTTATATTGTTTGTAAGCTGAGCCGAAAAAAGGCAAATTTTGTTATTAAAATATTCTTTGTTGTCGAAAACATATTACATATAAAAAGGTATTCCTAATTTGAGATTATTAAGTTTTCAAGTATGAAGTCGTAAGTATAACAAATTTTTGAATAAACACTTTATTGAATTTCAAACTCTCTATTCATTCCAAAGTGTGTTCCATTGTACTAGTTTGTGTGTAAATATAGAACCGACTCCTGAGGTTTTCTGATATTGTCTGATATGTAACAAGTCTCTACCAACAGCTGGCCAGGGATAAGAAAATACACGGTAAGACATAAAAGATGGTTGAGGTTTGTATGGAACAATTTGCAGCTTAATAAAAATAAAAATTACAATCGACACATACACACACACACATTGAAATTATATTTCAATATGTACAGTTCGTCATTAAACACCCCGTATACTTCTAACCAAAGCCGATCGTGACACGCCCTGTAGCGATATTATTTATTTCTATATTTTATCGGTGATATCCACGGGGTCACCTGGGCAGCTGTCTGATCTCCGTGGCGTCGCGCGCCAGATGTCCGCCGGCACGGTCGGTTTCCGACTCAGGGGTGGTTGCCGTACATTGCATCGCCACCGGCGAGATAACGAAAGCCACGCGAATTTGTTTTTATGCTCCACTAAACCGTTACTCGGATTTGTTTCGCAGGCGCTTTATACGCTCTTCCGGTAAAATAAATAGGCGCTCTTGCACTTAGCAATTCCGTTTACGCATTTTGCCACTCTTTCAGATAAAGAAACTTGAACCGTTATGATTTTAGTGTCCAGTTTTTTCAGTTGTTAGTGAAAAAACTGGACTTCGTTCACTAAAATCATAACAGTTCAATTCTTTATTTGTTCTATAGTATTAAATAGTTTTCTACACAAGATTTACATTTTTGTTACAAAATTCCAAAATACAGGGTACTGAAATTAAAGGAATTTCACATTTTCCCAAATATGTTTGAAGATATTTTACGTATTTTAATGAAACTTGGACTTTTGATTTAATTAAGGGAGTTGTATCCTAACTGCCGAGTACAAATAGAAAACTTTCGAGTAAGTTTCAAAGAGTGACCGCAAAAAACCTGTGATTTTCGCCCGTTTTTTCACAATTCGCAAAGAATTTAAAAAAATACATAAAAATATGTTTTTGGTCGCAAATTAGTTGTCGTAAAAAACAGAAATTAGCATAGCTTTTAGTATTTTGAAAATTTTAAAAATCACCCCTACTTAGGAGTTGAAAAATTCCAAAAATGAAGAATTTGAATATTACCAATTGATATAAAAACTATTAGCATGTGAATTATCTTAATATTTTTTTTGGAATTTTTACAATTATTTCTGATATTCTCTATTTTTGGGGATGATTCCACCCCCTGAGCGCGCTTAAGGGTGGATTTTCTAATTCAACATGATTATTTCAGTCATGAGAATAAATCNTTGGTATTATTCAATTCTTCATTTTGGGCGTCTTTTCAACCCCTAAATAGGGGTGATTTTTGAAAATTTTCAAAAAAGCTAAAAGCTATGCTCATCTTAATTTTTTACGACGAGTAATTTGAGGCCAAAAACATATATTTATCTATTTTCTTTAGTTCTCTACGATTTGTAAAAAAACGGGCGATTTTTGCGGTCAGTCTTTGAGTCACGTAGTTACGAAAACTGGAAATGTCGCACCGAGCGCAACGGTGTGTGAGAGACAGATGAGAGAGAGACAAAGATAGACGCGAGACGTGGGGACGTGAGTAACTCGGATATACCTCTTTCTATATCATTTTTTCCAAAACTGATTATTAACGGAGTTACAGGGTGTTACAGTTAAATTTTATTTTCAGTTTTTTTGCAATACCTTTTGCCACACTCATAATATTTTGACGAAATTTCGTATATGGGGGTTTAATAATCCTCATCCCGAAAAACTCCCATATACGAAATTTCGTCAAAATATTATGAGTGTGGCAAAAGGTATTGCAAAAAACTGCAAATAAAATTTAACTGTAACACCCTGTAACTCCGTTAATAATCAGTTTTGGAAAAAATGTTATAGAAAGAGGTAGGATTTATTTTCGGTCTAGAATTATCCCCTGAATTTTTTGCTCATCATTTCCGGACACCCTGTATATCGTCTGCATTTTGTTTTCATTTAGATTTTAGATTACATGATAAGAAAATATGTTGCCTTAAATTTTATTACCAAAAATGGATATAAAGATGCCCTTGGAAATACTATTAATTCACTTAAATAAAGTGCAATCTTATTTATTTGCAAAAGTTACTTATTTATTTGAAATTTATAAGACTTGTTTTTGTAACATACAAATTTTATACATGTATTGTACATTGTAGATAAAACGCTGTTTTATATTTTCGTAATAATTAGAAAAAACTAATAATAATAATTAATTTTGTAACAAGGTTTGCTGTTTGATTTATTTTATTAGTTCCTTTAAACGAAAATGGTTTTAGTTCAAAATTTTGTAGACTATCAGCGCGCGAGTAAACTAACCTTTCTTCTATATGCGACGTTGCCGCATTTCATTTATGTGAGTAATCATACCTAAAAGTTTGAGTATTAATATCTTTAATCCTAACTGGTCAATCCTTGCTAGATTGTTATAACTAACGTATTTCTACACAAGTTAGTTTTACCTAAAGTTTGAGCAAGTTCTTGAATAGAGTTATTTAGCTACAGCAACTTTTTTCATCGTAACGACACCATTTCTCGAGACGGCGTCATTAAGTTTATGTTAAACGTATCGAAAACTAGTCAATGGTAAAATACACTGAAATTTTGCAAAAGTATCAATCAGGTGCATGATTAATATTGCTGAAAGTTTCGTGATTACCTTGAATGGTGTTCATTTAGATGATAAATAACTGCCTTAATTAAAGGTAACATTCACTGAATTGGTATACAAATCTGTCGACCAGAGAATAGAAAGGAAGGTGTTGTCATTGAAAACCACAGAATTTCTATACCTCAAACTTTTTGGAAATTTGAGTCGAAAAATATGTTAAACACACCAGTGATTTTTATAACATTTTTATAAACAAAAAAATCCTGTACATTTTTTATGATACGAATAGTTTTAGAGATATTTTCAACTTGACCAGCTGTCATAATTTAAAAAAATTATATCACGGAATTTACTCATTTTTCGAATAATGTAGATATCTTTTTTCTTTGAAATTTCAATCAAGATTCAAATGCCCCCAATGAAATTCCAAAGGACGCAGTTTATTAGAAATGTTAGGATTTAAATTGACAGTACCCTAAGTATCTCCTTCACTGGTAAATATTTGTATACTGCTTCAGTAAATTTTGCACTTAATTAATAAAACTATTAAAATAAGTTTCATCGATTTATATAAAATACATATATTCATAAATATGTGTAAAGGAAAAAGTACTCTTACATCCCTATTCATTAAGACTTTCTTACCCAAAATATATATAACCCTTTTTGTTAATGTCTCGATTTGAGCAATTTTGGTGCAAAGTTGTAAATGATAAACTGTATTATTGGTCAAGAAAAAACTTTTACATTTTTCAAAACAAAGGCATACTTAATGTTCATAATATTTTAGAGTTCTGTTATAGCCTATTTTTTCTGTTCGAAAGCCATATAACTTATTAATTTTTGACCGATACATAGTACTTTCTATACAGGCTGTTACAAATTCGCTTCTCACTACAGGGATCTCGGAAACGGTAAGAGATACGAAGTAGATTAAATGGGGGCAAAGTTGCATAATGAGAAGACCAACATTATGCCTCCGAAATATCAAGGCTAGCATTAGTTTTTTGAAAAAAAAACGAAAATTTGGAAATCCGTTTTTATTTCATTTCAGCCTTGTTTGAGATGATATTGGAAAAAGAAAAACACTTACTCTTGGCAACTTTTTGCCCTCTACCAAATGGCATAATCGATTTTTATACGTAACGTTTTGTCTCTCCAGGACCATCATCAACTTCATTTTTTTAAAGACGAAATTTTATTATATTTTTCGCTAGCCTTCATAACCCCCTACACTGTATTGTCTCAGCGCGAACCAGACTCGGACGTTTTGTCTCGAAAAATTCAACATTTTCAATGTATTCGTTCCAAATATCTCGATTTTTTTATTTAGATTTCTATGTTTATAGAATTATCGTACACTCTAAGTGTCGTTAGACCCTGTTAAATCTACCTAGTAATTTAAACTATTACCATGACACGTTACAATAAAACATTTTAATCTCCATCACCTGATCATACATAATTCGATAAATTGGTTCGTCAAAATTAAAACATTATTACAATTTTAATTTCATTATGACAAATTAATTCTTAAAAACGCATATGAACAACCAAAACTCCAAATGAATATTAATACTTTAAAAAATTACAATATATGTTCAAAAACGTTTCCGTTTTGACAAATCTTGAAAATGAAGATAATATGATCGGAATTTATTATACCTGTAACCGCAACTGTGAAAAAGGATGTCATATGTATTTGTATAAATATCCTGAAAAAAAAAATAGATCGAAATTTGTTTGAGCACTAGAGAACCCTAGAAATCCAACTCCAATGTTTTATTGTAACGTGGGTGATGGTAATAGTTTAAATAACCAAGTGGATTTCACAGGATCTAGCGACACTTAGAGTGAACGATAATTCAATAAACATAGAAATGTAAAAAATATTAGATAAATTTGGAACGAATACAATGAAGATACATTTTTCGAGACAAAACGTCTGAATCTGGTTTGGGCTGAGTCAGTACTGTATTGGGGGTCATGAAGGTTTGCAAAAAATGTAATAAAATTTTCAGAGTCGTATTTAAAAAAATGAAGTTGATGATGGTCCTGGAGAGATGAAACGTTACATATAAAAATTGATTATGCCATTCGATAGAGGGCAAAAAGTTGCCATGAGAAGTGTTCTTCTTTTTTCAATATCATCTCAAACAAGGCTCAAATATTTCGAAAACTGTTGGTCCCCTGATTATGCTACTTCGCATCTCTTACCGTTTCCAAGATCCCTAATGATAAGTTTTGCCAAACTGTAATGGCGTATTCTACCAATGAAAATAATCAACCTTTGCTCTATAAAAATTTTTGATAGGACGCTTTCCTACATACGTGTTAAAAGTTTCAAATATTTATATAATTTTTCCTGTAACTTCACGGACATAAAAGATTGAGTGATAAAATTTGGGGGATGACACTATACAACGCCACTGTTACGTGTGTTGCAAAGAGTGTGTTATTTTTCATGCAACTAAAAACAAATTTTAATAAAAAAAAATATGGTATTCAATTTTGAACATTTCTTTGTCATTCTTTAATACCGTCCATATCCTTTAAATACTTAATATTGTTTGAACTGGATTTATTTTGCTAAATATTAGATTTTTAAACGCTCTGTATATTACACATTAAACATAATTTAAGAAAACATATCGGCTAACAATAATTTCACAATTACATTTGTAAAAATATCTCAATAATTTTTTCTTGCCTTACCGTGTTTATGTCACTATGAAATAGTAATCACACACCTTGAACAAAAAACCGAGAATGGAAATATTAATAGAAATATTATCTTTACGGAAGCATATGGTTCGAAAATGTCGCAAGCTCTAAATATTTAAAATGTAATTCGGTCACATAATACACTATAAATATTGTCGTACGCTCGTTTAAAAAATGTCACGAAACGATTGATATTATCGTGTCTGAGGCTCTTCGATCGTGAAGAACAAGTTGCTCACCGTTTATTTATTTATGTAAATTTTTTAAAATCAATTTATATTCAATATTGCCTTTAAGTCAATTGTGTAAGTCAATTTTGTATTAAATTTCTCACCCCCTTGCCTCAGAGCAGTTTACTTGCTCATATTCTTTTGGAATTGACAATCTGCATATATTATCCCACGTAGGGATAGAAAAAGTTATATAGAACATAACTAGATAACAATAATAATGGTGAACTGCATACATAATTAATATTCATTTAAACTGCATATTTTCGGGTAGCACTTTTTAGCCATTGCTTTGTTTATCAAAATAGGTAATTTAATGTGTAATAAATTTGTCTTAGAATTTTGGGTAGAATATAAGCAAGTATTATGAATAAAGTACATTGTGGGTTAGATATAATCTATAAAGTACATACCATTAATTAAAAAGTATACACGGTGTTTTATTTAGGATAGAACAGACTTTAATGGAAGATTGTTGATTTCAAGATCAAGACGGAATATAAAGAAACTTGCTTCTTTTAAATCTCCAGGATATGTAAGGAAGACATCTAATTTTGGCAATATTTCGAGAGCCACTACACTAATTAAGCTCAAAACTTCAATTTGTTTCCAGAAAGAGAATTTCAAAAATATTATTCACCTCCACCAGTGCAGACATTCAATATGTGAATACAATTCCTAATTTATATAAATGCTTAAAATACAAGCGGAACTGGCAGGTATAACCATAGCTGCTAAAGAAATTGCCCGCAGGCAGATAACGGGCAAAAGTATTAGAATGTACACAGATAGTAGACGATCAGTACTGATCTTGCAAAATCGGGAGATAATGTCCAGATCGGTATGGGAATGCCACCAAGCACTGGTGGTGGCATATCTGTCTGCTGGATTAAAGGACACGACCGGTGCAATAGCAGTAAAGAAGCTGACAATCTAGCTAGGAGGGCATCGGAACTTACTATCTTTGGACTCGGTCTCTCCAGTGTGCTTTCGTTGTCAGCACTTTTTGAAATGATTAAGGAAAACACTCACAAAGGGTTTAGAACACGGTGGGATAAAATAAACAGTTGTCGATTTGCTGAGGAGTTCTTAGACGACCGGACACTGTTGGTTAAGGAAACACCTGTACAATATGAGGAAGTGTGAAACACCTCTCTGGAGAGGTTGTGATCAGGAAGACAAGATAGTTCTCCATGTACCTACTCTGCGAGTGCACTGGTGCCTCGTCATCGGGAGAATCCGTGTTAGAAGAACGCTGGCCTTCTATCCCCGTGAGCAATGTCCTTTTTCTCCTTGATAGGTCAGGAGTACTGATCTCTCGCTGAGAGGATGCACAGGGGGTCCAATGGGGCCTAAGTGCTGTTACTCAATATACTGAGTTATCCTCCAAATTATTCCAGAATCCAGGGATTTAAAATACGTCCTGTATTTAGTGTGTCATTGATAGACAACTTCGAAGAAAGTATCTGAATAAAATATGTCAAATGAAAAATATCCATATGATCCATTTTGTTCCACAATCATTTTTTTTATTTATTTATAAAATGACTATAACGACATCATCAATAATTTCTAAACTAAGATTTCTGAATAATTTTTATAAGAAATGTTCTCATTATCTTTGCCTTCCTCAAATCTGGAAAAATTCCCAATTATCAGTGTTATTATTGCATTAGGTATTACTTTTATTGCCCATTATAACAATTTAAATAATATATCGTCTCTTTTTGTGATATGTGTTTTAAGATCCGATGGGGTCGACTGACCTGTCCTCTAGCCACGAAAGGCCTAAGCTACCCTGACACTGTGGGCCAAAAATTTTACACACTTTATATCTAATGATTATATATACAAAAAAACATATCCTACTAAAAATTTAAAAAGTTTTTTTTTGTGTAGACAAAATACTGTTATTACCAGAATTTGGTTTATAAAAATAACACCACCACTGTCTACTTTATTTTTTCCGCAATACGCTAAGATGACTTGTAGCGACTTGTTCTACAACTACAATTCTATATTAAACTATTTCAAAATTATTAAGAAATTTTAACTTTTATTTTAAAAATTCATAAATAAGTTCAACCAATCAAATTTATTAAGACTTTTTTATAATTTTTAATACTTGTTACCATAGTATTGCTTTGTGACGTAACATTACCAAGTCCACCATGTCCACCCTGTTGATAATTATTGCTAAAAGTGTTGACATCATATATCAGAGAGTATATGCACACTAGTATTATTTTGGATCAGGTATTTTCAACAATAGATGATATTTAACAAAATTCAAGTAATTATACATATAATTAATATGTTGAATATACAAGGTGTTTGTTATTAAGTGCGAAATATTTTAGGGAGTGGTTGCCGAAGTTTCCAAGATACAGAGTGTTTAAATTTAAATTTTTGATTTATTTTTATTAATTATTTCAGAGTTTTGAAGATATTGACTGGAAATTTGAAAAACGCTTAGAAGGGATAAATGTGCATTTTTTAGAGTGATCCGAATATTTCTACTTGCACCAGTGGCGTTCGTGCGAGAATGACACAACATTTTTGAATAAAAAAAATGGTACTCCACTTACTTTTCCCGTTTTTGATATTTGTTTAGAAATCCACCATCAATTCTGAATGAAATTGGTCTCTTTAATTTTTTTCGTAGGATGCACCGTTTTTGAGGAAAAAAATTGAACACATTTTATTGCAAGTTGTGTATTTTTAATTTCTCTTGACACATTATCTAGCAGGTTGCTGTCAATATTTCTAAATAAAATACAACCATCAAATTTCGAGTCAATATCTTTAAAACTGAAATAATAATTAATAAAAATAAATAAAAAATTAAAATTTGAACACTCTGTATCTTGGAAACGAAGCATATTTCGACCTACGTTTATATGAACTTTTCTTCACAAAATAACTTCGGCAACTACCCCCTAAAATATTTCGCACTTATTTACAAACACCCTGTATATGGTCTAACTAAACTAAAAACTAATCTAACCTAATATTAGCTCGAATATGAATCACTCGTTTTTCAAAACTCTTGAATATGAATATGAATATTTATTTTATACTTACTGAAAATCTATTATTTTTAGTATGTATTTAACAAATTAGTACCTATTTAATTAATATAATAAACTTGTATACATAATAATCTAACGTATTATTTTATTTATTATTGAGAATTACATAACGCACCCATACATTTTCTACAATACTCAAAATTTATATATATCATCAATAGTATTTACATTGTTTCTATTAAAAGTGCCACAACACTGATATATACTTTGCAAAACTTATAAATAAAATCAAACAATTCTTTACGTATATAAACTGATAGATTTGATAGTTATAATGAAAAATCTATTGTGCATAACGATTTTACTACAACACCAGCGCATTCGCCATAATTTTAAATTTTTATATATTCAAAGCATAAAAAATCCTAAAAAAGATGTATCATCAAAAACTGTACTGTTAGCCTTATAAATATTTATTTAATAACGTGTTAATGGTTAGAAACAAGGTGTTGATGTTGAAGTTAAAAGAAATAAAATTATTTTAATGTCGGATAAAAAAGAATTATAATAAGTGTTCAATTTCAATGGCTAAACGAACAATATCCAAATCGAATCATTGGATTATTCTGGAGCATTTTATTCAGTCACACTGAACTTGCTTTTTTATTCGGTATTCTTGTTAAACAGTTAAAATGAAAATATAATTTCAACCTCCTTATTACAAAACCACAGACAAAATAGCCATCGCTCCAGACCGCTACTGGAATAGGTCAACAGTTTTAGATTTTCAAATTGCCGATAGAGTACACCACCAGTAGAATTTTAGGAAGAATCAAATGCAGCGGCCCGTATTCCTACGCATATCCTAGCAACATGTAAACAACACTTTGACAATGTTGCCAGCCGTACTTTGGTACACTTTTTTATCAATATCTGTTTTTGCGTTACTGTATTTACTTAAATGTATGATGTAGGTATTGATAAAAATGTTTTTAAAGAATCAACGAATATCTATGTAGTTTCATATGACAGTCTGCAGCGGTGTTACAATTAAGTTAATTAATCATAATTTCGTTAATTAGCTTTTGAGGTCTTTAGTAATATATTTTGTTGAAGTGTCCCCACAAAAATATGTCTAAAGGACTGAGATCGGGGCTGTTTTCTGGCTACCTAAGGTTTCTAATCATATGTTTGTGTTCGTTGACGGGATTCGTCGTCCAAAGTAAATTTGCCGATATTGCTGAAGAAATTTTGCACATTTTTGTTATTTCAATAATACAGTTTAATTATGTTTTATTTTTCGTCATCAGAATAATTTTTTAAAATTTCGTATCAACCACCCCTTGAGGTTCCAACAATTTTATTCAATAAAAAATTAAGGTACTATTCTTAAGGAAAATTTACATTGTTTAATTTTTTGAAATAAATATAATTAGGTAAATTCATAGTTTTAATTCTAACTTTATTTATTTTATTTAGTATTTAACAGAAATGTAGAAGAGTTACCACGCTAAATTTTATTGTTGGATGCCGATTAACAAGACCCTGTATCCTTTTTTGGTTGCCAATGTCCAGAATTTAAAGCGCGGTCAGAGGCGATAAGCTATATTGTCTGTGATAAAACCAAGAAATAAACAAAAAATGTTGGTTCGCTTCTAAACTACTGAAAAAAGTAATTTCATTCATTTTTAGCTCCACTTACTCTGTAACTTCGAAACCGTTAATAATAATCAAACGTTGGTTTATGAAAAAATTTACAACACTTTATCTTGCTCTAATTTTTGTATACTTGCTGTGAATCAACCTCTGCATTTTACCATAATCTACCCAATGTAAAAAAAATATCCTTAACGACGGGAAAAAATTTTAAATTGATAAAATTACTTTCAAAATCCATCCTGACAATTCCACTTGGTCGAGATGTACTCCACGCCATAAATTCACTCATGAAAGTGCGTAAGCCACAAACAATAGCACATGCTTGTAGAGCATAATGAAGTAGCTAAACAATTGACATAAAAGACATCGGCAGCGCTAAACTGTGGGAAATCCATTGGCACCCACCGTCCACGAAGATTACGGCACTCGGGGGACGCCGACGCACGTGGCGTCGTCTACGTCAAAGAACACGCGTCTGGGCTTATTTCGCTAAACTACGACACAGGGGCGCACACCGATTATATTTCCGTCCATAAAAAATATAATGAAATATTTTCTGTCCACTACATGTATTACCCAAACAACATATTTTAATCTAATTACAGCAGTGGCGTATGCAGGGAAGTTTGAACGTTCAGAACATCCATAACAAATTTTCCTTAACCACGTCTTTCTTTGCAAACGTAAAGACAAAATCTAACAATATTTTAAGTGTTTCAAGTTATAAAGTCTACAATCCTCACACATGAAACTTCTTGGTGAGTCACTTTTATACAGGGCGATTCAGAACTTATCAAAAAAAAATAAAAATTCTGGATTTACAGGGAACTTTTACAAATACAATTTTGTAAAGAAAGAAGCAAAAAGGGCAGTTCGAAAATGATTTAAAAATTTCTTCTGCGCGGCACTGGAAACTGGTCCTAACCTGGCACAATGCGACCGTTGCGGTAGTGATAAAAACGGACAAAAACTTGAAAGAATTTCGCAGGAAACGGAATAAATAGAATTTTATAGCACCTATTTTATATCAGAAAATTCAACTGATTTTGCCGCTATTGTTATTATTAATTAATAAAATTAATTTGTGGTTTTAAATAATAAAATAATTTGCCATACCAGTTACAACTGTTCAAAATTTTGTCCACCGACGTGTAAACACATTTGGGTCCGTCTTATTCAGTTTCTATGAACTAACACAAATGATGTGTTGTTTCACCATGACACAAATGATTCACCATAATACAAATGTTTTCTTGCTCCACCATAAATTAAAACGATATCCATCAACTCCGAGTTGCTATACTCGCAAGCCATTTCCGACACGAACTACTAAAAAACTATTGTAAACACTATGGCCACGACGGCTGTAAAATCGGATTTCAGAGTCGCTGAGGCCTCGTGGCTCTCACGCGTATTACGAATGACGCCAGAGACTACAATTGTCCAGCTATGTAAGGGTTGAAAGTACTACAACTTCAATAATTTTTTCTCGGAAACTACAAGGATTTCACAAATTTTTTTTTACGATATTGACTCCATTTCTCATGCCGCATCTATTCCCAAATTTAACTCAACAAAAGCAACAACTTTTTAACATTTTTTCGAAAACTGACATTTTTGTACCCATTTAAATACAAGCTGCCTATGGATTAAAAAAATATTTAACGTATTCAAGTATTCAAATGTTTTATGAAAATGATTTATTTTTTTTTAACTCAACTAAGCGTTTAAACTTATTTTTTTTTAATTTGAATTATAAGAAATATATTATCTTCAAAATTAAAGGATTGGATTTTCATAAAAAAAAATATTAGACAAAGTTGTTATTTTTGTTGAATTATGTGAATGATTAAAATTTTAACATTATTTCTGGGATACCCCGTATGATTCAATTATTGATGTAATAAAAATACATATTTCGAACGTCTTTAAATTTAATATCAGAATTAATCCAAATTAAACATTTTCCAAACGTCCAATTATGTAAATGGAAATGTATTTTAGTTTACTTTAAATTTTAGTTTACACTAAAACATGTCCTCTAATAGGCAAATTAATTGTTCAAAGTTTGAGAAAATGGAAACAATACATTATTAAAACATTAACTTCAACACCCCTTTCTTGGAATGAAGACATTTTCGAACATACGATAATATAAACTGTTTTTCATAAAATAATTTAAATACCCTCTGAAATATTTTTGAGTTCCTAGGAAACACACTGTATTTTCATAAATAGTGATGACTGATGAGGTAGCAACTTTATTATTTTAATTTGACGGCAGTCCCCTGAAGACAAACGGCACATTCTTACTGTTACTGTTACTGTTACTACTATTATTTTTTCGGGGAATATTATTATCTTTTCACACAGAATGTCTTTTATTTTTCATATATTAAAATAATTGTAAAGAATTCAAAATAGAATTGTTTCAAAACAATCTTATTTTTATATTTTGGTTATGTAACTGATACCGAGATGTTATTTTGTAACGTTATTGTGAATAATCTAGGGGTTACAGTAAAGTAAAGTAACAGTGGAAGGATTAAATTTTGAAAAATTATTTTCTTGACAACTTTTTGTGGAAAATAATATACGTTCGGCAAAAAAGCAATAAGAAACGAACAAATTTAGATGGATCATACTTTCTATTGTTAAAATAAAACTCAATAATGAGTCTTAAGGAAACGTCATAAAGTAACGCCATTTTTTGATTGTCAGGACCTTTACAAACCACGTGACCGCTGAGCTTAGACAACCAACATTGCAGGGTGCCGGTAACGAAAACTCCCTTAATCTTGGTGTCATCAATATTAATGATTTGTTTACAATGAACAATGACAAACCATTACATCTACGATCGAGATAAAGCGATCGTTGATTGGTGGAACGGAATCTCGTGAAAAATTACATCAACCACAGTCGGTGAAACAGAATGTTGTGTCCTAATGTAATCTTGATCTTATTGCTGTGATAATTTTTAATTTTACCGAAATAGAATTGCCAACATAAAGAGAATAAAATTACTGGTCACGTGGCTTGTAATCATTTACAAAGCCTCTGTAGCATATCCAATGTAGAATTTTATATTTATCTATGCCCCTCTTACTCTCCGCCACTGTGTACTACTGCTTTCCGATAATTCCCCTGTCGGTCAAATTATAATAGTGATACACCCCCGGCTCACTGTTCACTATACGCTCATAAAATTAGATTCTCATGGATTGATTTTCGCCTGGGAATTATTTGTCTCTCTCATGTCTGCATGGGAAATTCAATTACTTTGCTAGAGGAAACAGTATTATACCCCTCGGAACTAGTTATTTTTTTTTGACAAGGTACGTGTGGCGCTTTTTTATGTCGCTCGCCGCCTGTGAGTCAACTTATGTTGAGCAAACAAGTTTGTACGACTGCCCGAATAGGTTTAATTTAATAAAAAAAAATTAACAATGCCTGTGAATGTGAATTAAGCACTTACTTGGGGAAATAAAAAAGTTTTATTCGTATGTCTTTGAAACAGTTAACATAACCTAAGTTAGTTGCAGTGGAAGATAACATTGCTTCAATAGATCAAAACGTTTTTAAATTATTTTCAAAATTACATATACAAAATATTATTGATTTAATATCAATATGAAAACAAGTAGTATACAACATATCAAGGATAAACTTTCTCCAAAATAGACATTCATTCACTAATTTCAACATAACTCTACCACCACCAATAATAATGATTCGTTTACAGGGCTGGGCACTTCTATCATGTTTTATTATGCTGCTAAGTTGGCACTGCCAACAACGTCCTGTAGTAATGGCTAATCTCTTAAGCTTAAATCAACAAGATACCTACTGGTTTAATTTGAATGAATCAGCATAGCTCATTAAATTAAGGAATTGTAAGAAAACATTATTTATGTCCATATATTTGTATTTGTATTTGTATTCATAAAAGCAATAAATCGAGATAATATATTTTGTACCTCATTTTTTCTACAAAACGATTGAAATTAAAAATAATTTAATAAATGAAATAGGCTGGTCTTTTGTCAAGAGTTTCCACATAACCTCATTTTATGATAATATTAGACACAATTAAAATTTAAAGGAAAAAACAAACATTTAGTAAATTTCAAGACAATTGTTTTCCAGTTTTGAAATAAATAAAATAAAATGTATCGATTTTGTAGTACGAAGATAGTGTTGTGCTTAAATTTTAGCTCGAATTTTAGTAATTATGAATCTCTTAAAACAAGAACTTAACTTTTAATCAAATTATGTATTTGAAAAATATGTAATTAAGGTACTCAAAGATTCACGTCGTCCAAATAATCATACGTGTTAAAAATAATTTAGGTACTTACCAAAAAGCAAAATTCTGTAATTTTTAAACGCACAAGTACAAAACAAACTACAACATATGCTCAAAATGTCCACCACCATTTTAAATGCACTCACGACACCTTCGAATCCAATTTTCGCGCACTCGCTGGAAAACACTTCAAGAAAAGGAAACAGTTGTGCGCAAAAAACACTCCGACGCAGTCGAATCCAGATACCAACTGGATTGCGTATTGGTGGTTGCTCGACCTCGTGTTGTCACATTGCTCGATATGAATTTCGTCGAAGTTTAAATTTATTACAACGCTAATTATTTTTTAGAATCAAGCATAAAGAAGTTCAAAAAGGTGATAAACATTGTATTTTATGGTATTCTATGCACGCAGTTATGTCAATATTCCTTAATTAATCGAACTTTTGTACATCAAGTTGGAGATTTTGATAAAAAATTTTTATATCGGAAATGGTTGAGTTTAGGACACATGGCATAATATAAGAATTTTTGTTTATTTTAATGTATTCTATCGGCTGTTAAAATTAAAGCAGTCAAACTTCTAATACCCTGTTCTTCACATTAAATTAAGGAATACGACCACCATTAAAAATATTTTTGACAAATGCACCTTCAAAGTTGAATATTTCTTTTCTAAGAAATAATAGACTATGAAAGGTTACAATGTAGATGAGATGCCCTGGGTAGGTATGTCTTAACTGATTTTTTTTTTAATTAAGATTTATTAAATTTTTGACACGTGTGTAAGCAAAATTCCATTGGTATTAACAAAAATTTATCATGTTATTCCCAAGCATTATTTTTTGGAAAAAATATGAATTAACATGAACATGTTGTGCAATTTAATAATAAAGAAATAAATCAGTATGTCAAAATTATAATTAATTAAATTTTTAGCAATTTTGTGCACTATTTCAAAAACCTTGTATACCTATTGTTTGTAAAAATTAAGTCTCAGTGTTTTAATATGAAAAGCCTTTCACGAATTTAAATATTATTTTGTCAGAAACAGAAAATAAGATTTTAATGAAGTACATATAGGAGCAGTACAAAATAATTTATTTGTCAATAGTTATTTGCAGAAATGAAAAAGCGTAATCTAAATATACGTCCTGAAATGTCTAGAGCAGGAGTAATGAAGTTTGCCCCTGAATAACGCTGTTTTGTGCGTGTCTATTGCAGGAAAATGGGTGAATCACCACGGTATTTACCCCTCATTCTTGCAATTCGTGCGGATATTTCAACACAGGACCCTCGCTGCTTCACTGCCCTTGTTCAACCTACCTTTTATTGCGTGACCTCCAAGATATATTATAAAACCTCGTGGGACCTTGTCGGGAATTAAAAATTAAATTAATCTTGTCGGAAAGGGACAAATAATAATTATGATATATTAGAAATTATAAATAATGTAACATAATATACGTAGATATAATGTTATAAATACTCGCTATGTTTGTTTGAATATTCTGTTGAAAAAAATGTAGATAATATAATGGTTACATGATATATAGGGCCACTGTATTTTAAACATTCTTGCACAGCTTTATATCATCCCACACTTCCAATATTATTATTCCTAAACAGCATGATTTCATTCATGGGCGGTACACAATTTCAAATTTATTTTATAATATACGTTTCTGCTGCTTTTGACAATTGAAGGCAAGTAGATGTTATATTTAAGGATGTTTCTAAAAATTTTGACAAGAGGCTCAGCCGTTTTAACTTGTTAAAAGAATTCATCAATACAGTTTGTGTGCGGTGGAACTAATTCATTCATAACTCCGTAATTGATTCAAATAGACCGAGATTCTAAATCAAATACATACTTTCCTTTAAGCTTCAGAAGTGCCTCAAGAGCCCATACTTGAACCTTTTCTGTTTTATCGTCTTTATCAACCATATTTCCAAAGATTTCAATATATAGGTAATATCTTTTATATACTAATGTAAAAATATTTTGTCACATGAACTCTGTTTTCAGCTGTGAAAATCGTAAGACATGTTTTCTTTCATTCAACAAATGGTACTATGCAACAAAAACATTTTACCTTCTTGATATCAACGAGTATAATGATATATTTTAATTTTGAAAAAATTACTGGTATATTTACCTATTCCACCATTTCTTATATAGCTACATATTACAAAAAGCGCTTAAAAAACAGTTTATACAGATGGCGCTCGTCATCAGCGACGACGTGTTTTAAGAATAACCGAAATACGTGTGTCTATCATCAAAATCTAGCATACGCATTGTACACATTCTGTGTTACTATCTCCATTTAAAACAATGGTTTAAATACAGATGGCAATCATAACAAACAGAAATCATGGTGTTCCGTGTTTAAGAAAAGTTAATAAAGGAGTTGTTATAATTATATACCAATCCGGAAATACTTCGTTTTCAAGATAGAGATCGTTAAAATTATAAAAGAAAAAGATTGTCTCAAATTTATTTTAATTTAATTTCTGGTTGCTCACAAACGTATGCACATGATACAGTTATTTATATGAAAGCACATACTGAGGGAATTGTTCCCTACTTTATTTCTATTGTTTTTTTAATTTGCCTCACTATTATGACAGAATACCATAAGCTTTACAAAAGCTTTACTCGAAACTCCTCAGACATCTCCTAATTCCAAACGCACCAAGTTTGAAGACCATATTTTCAACGATTCTTGAGTCTATGTCCAATCTTTAAAATTAGGTATTTGTAAGTTTCAAAATCAAATTACGTACACTTTGCCTACTATCTAAAACGCATTTACTGGATAATTTTCTGAACTTCCCGATCTTCCTGATCTAGTAGTAATTTCTTGTTTAACTTTTTTTCTATTGCGAAGATATCCTATTTTCTGAATAAAAAATAATAAAACAGGTTATAGTGCACACAAAATTTTGATTCACTGCACATGATTCAATTTGCCGCTTCCCAATTTTTGAATATTTAAAATACTTTTCCGAGAAAATGAATGTATGTATCTCCATTCAATGCAGGTGACAGAAATTGTCGAACAGTTAAGTGGTCTCTCAGAATTTCAATCCACCTTCATTTTTCTTATACTTGAAAGAAAAAATGAATACTAAATAAATACTACGTTCTGCTTATACAGGGTGTTAGAAGTTTGATTGCCTTAATTTTAACAGACGATAGAATACATTAAAATAAACAAAAAAACCGTATATAACATGGGTCCTAAACTCAACCATATCCGAGAAAAAAAAATTATCAAAATCTCCAACTTGATGTACAAAAGTTCGATTAATTAACGGAAGCAAGAAGAGCGCCAGAAGAAAGGGCCCTAGCCGGCGGGGCCCAGCCAGGACAAAAGGAGGTCCCACAAAGCGCCTACACCGGCCGCATTTGCGGTCGGGGTAGACGACGGATGGGGCCCACCTACGAAGGCTGTCCAGGCCTACACGAGATGAGGCAGGATAAAGAGGGATAATCCCCCTCGATCCCAAATCATTGAGGCCAATTTC
>NW_019416790.1:192176-201283 GCF_000390285.2 Anoplophora glabripennis
CCGCCGCGCCGTTGTCACATTGCTCGATATGAATTTTATCGAATTTTAAATTTATTACAACGCTAATTATTTTTTAGAATCAAGCATAAAGAAGTTCAAAAAGGTGATAAACATTGTATTTTATGGTATTCTATGCACGCAGTTATGTCAATATTCCTTAATTAATCGAACTTTTGTACATCAAGTTGGAGATTTTGATAAAAAATTTTTATATCGGAAATGGTTGAGTTTAGGACACATGGCATAATATAAGAATTTTTGTTTATTTTAATGTATTCTATCGGCTGTTAAAATTAAAGCAGTCAAACTTCTAATACCCTGTTCTTCACATTAAATTAAGGAATACGACCACCATTAAAAATATTTTTGACAAATGCACCTTCAAAGTTGAATATTTCTTTTCTAAGAAATAATAGACTATGAAAGGTTACAATGTAGATGAGATGCCCTGGGTAGGTATGTCTTAACTGATTTTTTTTTTAATTAAGATTTATTAAATTTTTGACACGTGTGTAAGCAAAATTCCATTGGTATTAACAAAAATTTATCATGTTATTCCCAAGCATTATTTTTTGGAAAAAATATGAATTAACATGAACATGTTGTGCAATTTAATAATAAAGAAATAAATCAGTATGTCAAAATTATAATTAATTAAATTTTTAGCAATTTTGTGCACTATTTCAAAAACCTTGTATACCTATTGTTTGTAAAAATTAAGTCTCAGTGTTTTAATATGAAAAGCCTTTCACGAATTTAAATATTATTTTGTCAGAAACAGAAAATAAGATTTTAATGAAGTACATATAGGAGCAGTACAAAATAATTTATTTGTCAATAGTTATTTGCAGAAATGAAAAAGCGTAATCTAAATATACGTCCTGAAATGTCTAGAGCAGGAGTAATGAAGTTTGCCCCTGAATAACGCTGTTTTGTGCGTGTCTATTGCAGGAAAATGGGTGAATCACCACGGTATTTACCCCTCATTCTTGCAATTCGTGCGGATATTTCAACACAGGACCCTCGCTGCTTCACTGCCCTTGTTCAACCTACCTTTTATTGCGTGACCTCCAAGATATATTATAAAACCTCGTGGGACCTTGTCGGGAATTAAAAATTAAATTAATCTTGTCGGAAAGGGACAAATAATAATTATGATATATTAGAAATTATAAATAATGTAACATAATATACGTAGATATAATGTTATAAATACTCGCTATGTTTGTTTGAATATTCTGTTGAAAAAAATGTAGATAATAATTTTAAACATTCTTACACAGTTTTATATCATCCCACACCTTCAATATTATTATTCCCAATCAGCATTATAAAATTTTTGGCAAGAGACTCAGCCGTTGCGAAGTTATTAAAAGAATTTAGCAATATAATTTTTGTTAGTGGAACTACTTCATTTATAACTCCGTAATTGATTCAAATATATCGAGGTTTTAAATCAAATACTTTCCTTTAAGCTTCAGAAGTTCCTCATTTTGAACTTTTGTTATAAAAATATGGGGTGTTAAGACAGCCATTGTCCAGCTACAGCGTGTCAAAAATTAAGAAATAATCAGTTTTTAATTTTTAATTTCTAAACCGCTTGAGATAATTTAAACAAATTCGTTGTACATATTTAGTATGACAGTAGGTATGAAACAAAAAATTACCAGCGGTAGAAACTAACCAGTGGCGGAGGATATCATCGAGCATTATTTTCCAAACAAATATATACAGGGTGGGCCATTAGTGTGAGAAAGTAAAATAACTCCCTTGTTATTCGTAATACAGAGAAAAAGTTTATATAAAAGTTGTACAGGATCAAAAAACCTAAAGGACGAAATTAATTTGAAACACACAGGGCGATGAGTAAAAACGGGGCACGCCAAATATAACATTTTTTAAATGGAACACCCTGTATATTTTTAAACATATGGATTTCTGAGAAAATTCTATATATGACAAAACAAACAGTTTAACATTTTAGTGCGGGGTTGCCAAGTTATATAGAAAAGTCTTCGAATTTTGGAAAAAACATGACCTCGAAGAAGTTGTACTAACTTGCAACTACTTTGAGCAAAAATATTTGGCAGTTATAGGCAAATGTTAAGCAAAGACTCCTATATTAGCTAATATCGATATTTTATACAGGGCATTTTTTATAATACCATCATTTTAAGAAAGTTCAAACTTGGTTTTCTAAAATTTTTCAAATCGAACACCCTGTATTTTATTGTTCTATTTTATTCACATAACTGTCCACTTCAACTTTTATTAAGTATGTTCTACACCTAAAGTTGTTAGTTTTTAAGATATAGCAACATTTCTAGAAAAACCTAATTTTTATTATTTTCGGTCCCACGAAATGGCTGGAAAAAACTGTCACATTGTGTCAACTTGTCAGTTCATAATTTATCATTCCATTTTGAGTTAATTTTATTAGTTAATATTTATTTGTGGTACTCTATAAAATAAAAAAAAATAAGTTTTTTCAGAAATGTTGCTATATCTTAAAAACTAACAATTTTAGATATAGAACATATGTAATAAAAGTTGAGGTGGACCGATATGTGAATAAAATAGAATCATAAAATACAGTGTTCCATTTGAAAAATTTTATAAAATGAAGTTTAAACTTTCTAAAAATGATCGTATTATAAAAAATACCCTGTATAAAATATCGATACTAGCTAATATAGGAGTCTTTGCCTAACATTTGCCTATATGTCAAATATTTTTGCTCCAAGTGTTAGTAGTTAATAGTTAATACAATTTCTTCGAGGTCATATTTTTTCCAAAATTCGAACAATTTTCTACTTAACTTGGCAACCCCGCACTAAAATGATAAACTGTTGATATTGTCATATATAGAATTTTCTCGGAAATCCATGATTAAAAATATACAGGGTGTTCCATTTAGAAAATGTAATAATTGGTGTGTACCGTTTTTACTCATCACCCTGTATGTATAAAATTAATTTTGTAGTTTAGGTTTCTTGATTCTGTATAACTTTTATATAAATTTTTTTCGGTGCCTCCTACAGACATATTCTTGAAAATATTTTACCAGAACTACTTGACGATGTTCCCTATATGCGCTAAGAGAAAGAATGTGGTTTATGCACGACGGGGCTCCCCCACATTTTAGTTTGATGCTCGTGAATTTTTAAATGAAAGACTCGGTAATAACGTGATTTTTCTCAAGACATTAGTTTACAAGGTTCACATTGAATTTGATAGCACTTACGGCAACAAATTATAGCTGGTTGTGGTTGTAATAAGAGTTACTCCTGGAATTTTTGCACGTATTCGAACTGCAATTTCAAGAAGCATAAATTTTGGCTGAAATTGGCCATTTCCAACATCTGTTATAATAAATCATATTAAAGTAATTCCATCGTTAATTAATTATTTTGTTATTATTTTAAGTAATGTAATGAGTATCGTAAAAATCCACTTGATCAAATCAATAAATTTTGTTGTTAATAGGTTTGGAATACAAAAAACTGTAAAGAAACAAAAAGTGAAGATAATACAATAGCGCATATGATGACCTAGTTTATTTGTAATATTATACAGAGTGATATATTTTTTTTGGCAAGTAATGATCGATGATACCCACACCTCCGCCATTGGTAAGTTTCTAAAGCTGGTAATTTTTTGTTTCATACTTACTGTCGTACTAAATATGCACACTAAATTTGGTTAATTTATCTCAATAATTTTATAAGCCCTTAAGGTTTTAAAGACCTTTACATTTTGAAGGAATTGTTACAGAATAGACCTCATAGCCATATGAAAAAATAATGTATTTATTAATTCATAATAATAAAAGAAACACCCATTATTTAAATAGTGGGGAAAAACAGAAGTTTACACGTTTTTTTGCGCTCCCTATTAAGTTATAAAACAGTCAACACATTTACACGTCAAAACGAAAGTGAAATTAAAGATAAAATTACATCGCGGCATGTAAATAAGGCATGCGAAATCGGCGATGTAGTGACAGATAGCGGCTGGCGTCGGCCGAGGCATGAATGACGCCGCACGCGAGTTGTTGCATTCCCTCGACCCGCGTCGCGACGCGACGGCCAGTCTGCGTCAAGAGATGTGAAACGCACCTTCTAATGGGTATCGAACGGTGAAACTATAGGTGTAGGCTTATGCGGCTGAAATATGGATGCAGTACGATTGCAGGCGATACGCCACTCCATAAAATCGTTATAAGATTGAACTTGTTTAAATAACCTGTTGGTTGGGTAGTTATCGCAAATATTTGTTAAAAATTAATGAAGAAGCAAGATTCGTCTTTATCGGTGTTTCGAATGATTTTTTTAGCATTTTCCATATCGAACACTGAATTTTTTTTTAACACTTCTATGTTAATAATTTTGTTGCTAAAATATTATTGTAATTTTTATAATCCATGCCATTATGATAGTCTCCTGGCTTAGTTTTTGACTTAATAATTAATTTCGCTTTTGGTATTAATTCATTTTCCCGTCCAGAATGAACCGTGACTAAATATTTTCAATTTGATACAGTCCTGTTGCTTTCAGCGCACTGAGCCTCTCATTGTTCACTCTTATTGGTCAAAATCTTTCAGAGTAGGTATTGTTTCATTCTTCTTTAAAAATTTAACCTTACGTCTTGGGTGTTATAACGTTTCATTAAAAAATCATCGGGTGGTCTTTGTTTTACGCCACCGGAATCCAGTGCTGTGGAAAATCTTAGGCAAACTTTCCTTTCTTCCAGTATATCTCACTCTTCATGAACCTTTCTCCATAGAAAGTATCAACACGTCTAAGTGTAGGAGTCATTTTTTCTTGAACATAGCAATTTTGAACGATCCTTCGCAGCACTAGTCGAAACATCTGAAACTCGCGAACAATATGAATTGGGTCAAGTTGTAGATTGATTGCTGCTCTACGAGTTTACAAGAAATTTTATTCTATTTTACAAGAAAAATATCAGCTAAGTGCAACGAGAAACCTATTTTATTTCATTGCATTTTTAATCTATATCGTTACGTTTTAATGTTTTAATTAATGACATATCTGTTTCCTCTGAAATGATGACATGCACGACGCGTTGAAGTCTGGATAATATAGGCGGAGGTAATGAATAAACACAAAAGCAAAAAAATTAAAGCCTGAATTCGCAAAAACTCTACATACATCTAACACTTAATAATGGAACAGGAAATTATAAAATTTTATGTCTACCTAGAATTGTCGATCTGAAACCAATGGATTTTAATGAATTTATCATTTGTCAATCATTTTTCTGGGCTTGCTTGTGTTTAAAACATCTAGTTGATATAAAATAGAGTATTTCCTTTCAAAGATAAATGAATCTTCATATTTATGACCTTGAAGCCTTTGGTTATTTTAAATTTTTATAAATGCTGAACACTGTATATAGAATCAAGAAAATAATATATTCAGGGGTTTAAGGACAAGTGTAGAATTTTGTAAAGAATTATATTTTCTTCTAAATCGGGACACGATGAGTTGTAAAAATATTTTTAACAAGTATTCGTTCTCATTTGCATATACTCTCTACTTTCGGTCAATGATCTAGAAAATTCTTAATTGTAAGGGAACATTGACACTAACAAAAAACCTTAAAAAATTTAAATAATTTTTTAAGTCAAACGAAATTTCTGAGAACCTGTAACACGAATTTGCATTTAAGTAATGTTAATTAAACTCCATTTCATATTCCCATAGATGTAGATAGATATACAAGTCAACCTTTTAATATAAATGTAAATTTTGAATATCGAAATGAAATGGATATACGACAGAATGGTATAGGTATAAAAATACCGTAACCCCATGTTGTTCTTAATTGCACAAAATTCAAATTGTTTTAGTCCTAAAATTGCTTTTTTATTTTAAGATCAATTTGATCCAATTACATTTCACAACTTCCTAGTTTCGATTTAAACATTTTTTTATCAAAATATTTTGAAAATTCAAACAGCTAGAGCTAGTCTGAGCAGTCATTATAATACCATATATAAAACTTTCCCCATTTCATCGTTTTACTAGCTCTCAAAACATGAATCACCATAAGGACTTACCAGTACTTCTCTATGAAAAAGGACCAAACTTATAGCTTGCCAAAATACATTTTTTATTTCGATTTCTTAAAAATAATTCCCTCGCTTTTTAAGATATACCAAAGCGATTTCGTATAGGGGTTTTTTTGGATAGCCGAAGATGAACATAACTTTTATTTTTATTCAAAACGTACAAGTCAGTAAGAATACCTTAAACAGTCTCCTTTTTCGCTAGATTTTTGAGGTGGGAAGTAGCTANGGCCTACACGAGATGAGGCAGGATAAAGAGGGATAATCCCCCTCGATCCCAAATCATTGAGGCCAATTTCTAGCCATGGAATAATGGCGCGCGATTAATTAACGAATATTATAATTATTACTCTATATCATGCTGAAGTTATGGAAGTCATACTTCTTACACCCTGTATATTGCACTTGGATTTTTTAGAGGAAAATTAATAGTAGCGGAAATAGTCCAAAAATATACCAAAATGCTAACTTTGATTAATGTAGTTTATATTACTAATATTAATTACTATTATTATTACAAGCTATGGTCTTAACGGCCCTTTAAAGATAAATATTCTGTGTCTGTGTGCAGTGTTTTTCACAGAACATGGTGACAGTAGTTCAACAATTAATTATTATTGTTGTTATTGTGTAAAACCATACTTATCGTATCAACTTCGACGTCACCTGTTACATGAGTGTTGTATAATAATGAAAACGTAATATTGACAGTTGGTAGAATGAAGCGCAAAAACAAACGCTTAGGTTGTTCTGGATGGAATTCTGGAAGGAAGCCAAAAGAGTTGCGGTGAGAACAGCGCAGAGTGTGGATATGGGAATGTGTAAGACGATCGGCGTACTTTCCTGTTATTTGTTCTATGTAATATTATTGTGATGATTATAGATGTTTCATGATAAAAATTATGTGTATGTTTAGCCTTCATTGTCTTACGCTCAGGGGCGTATATTTTTCTAACGTAAAATTGTTACAATTATTATTAAAGATTGCTCATTATTTATTACATGTTAAAATATGTATATATTGCCGTGACTGCCCGGATATTGCAATAATAACTCCTTTGTATCACATTTAACTTGTTTTGTCATGATTACGTTGTTCGAAAAACAAGTAATAAAGCATTTCTTGTTCTGACTTTATGTCATACGCATATAAGAGCCCTGTTGAATTTACTAACATTTTCGCCCGTGAGGAATGAATCTGTAAAAAGAATAATTGAATACAAAAAAAGAATTGCTCTGGATTGCCTCCCATATAGGACTCCAGTACCTTGAATTTTATTGTATTTACTTGACGTTTTCCATGCATTGTATTATGTCTCAGGAGAAATTAAGCATATTATTATTATTATTGTTGTTATTGTTGTTGTTATTATTACATTCCAGCCCTGCCGGCTAACTAACACCAAACCTCTTCAGTTTTACTTGGAAGTGTGTATGTCAAATTCTTATTTATCAATTAGCAAAGGATCCTAATTTATGCCTTTTGTTAGCGGTTGTTTTGTATTTATATTTGGATAGTTAGAGGAACGATTGTGGGTTTCTCTGCCATGCTCTTTCCCCACAGGCTCTAGGCGAGCCTGGCACTCTCATTTTACGTTAAATGTTTGTTAATGTTTTTGTTGTCCATTCTATTTGTCACATGTTTGATTTGAAGTCTGTTGTACGTAAATAATAAAATTAGGTGTATTTACTCTGCTTTTGTTTTATAAAATTAAACCATACTTCCCCTCTTTAAAGTTAGTAGCCAGCGCCTTCCGGGCAATAAAAAAAAAATAGATGTATACAACGTAAGTATTCCTCATGACGATAACATATTTTTGGCCACAACTACGTTTATTTTTTTTTGTCGAACCCGGAGTACGATCACATATTTTTGGCCGCAACTACGTTTATTTTTTTTATCGAACCCGGAGTTGTTATACTACATTATAAACACTAAATCGTCACTGCTCGAGCTGTTCATGCTGTCAGTGATGTTCACTATTATTATAACCTATAAAACTAGTTCAGTGGTATTCTGTATATAAAAGATATACAGAATTTTTATATATGTGTATTGCATGAAGAAAAGTGTTGGGAGTGTTAAAGCATAATTCGTCTAAGATATATATTTTTAATTTGCTCACAGTAACTCGGACACCTAAAAGCAACAATGGGAATTCATCTTCATCATACACTTTCTCGAAGAGCATAAAATAAATCATATGAATTGCGAAATTATATCCTTGACCACAACTTAACTGTTAGTCCTCAGTCACATAGAAATTCACAATTTTTTTAATGGACTTGTATTGCGATGTGTTTTACTACTGCGCATGTAACTAAAAATCTCGCCATATCTTTATTGCAGCGAAAATTGTAACGCACTTTCCTGCGGTTTCGGTTCTGGTGGTAGTGACGGTTAGTTACGTTACTTATGGCCGCCCCCGGTATACTACCAACTCTAAACGGAATCTTAATTCACAATTGCGAATTCTACTTTACTAGATTTATTGACGTCACTGACGTCCCTATTTGGACGCCTAATTTTATGACGACCCTTGACTACTAGTTTATCGGCAGCGGTGGTTGGCAGCCGGCGGTGGTGAGTGACGTCACAGGAACGTACTCCGGGTTAAATTTTTTTGTGCGGTTTTGTCTCGGGCGCCAGTTTCCCAGTCTTTTACATGGGGGAAACTCCACGTGAAACCTACCCTCGGTTTAGAGTAAGTACTCGGGATAGCTGCAGTGAAGAAAGTTTAATTCCAGGGGTCTGTTATATTTCTCTTAATTTCAAGCAAAGTAGTTCTCTGAGTGTAGTGTTATTTTCCTTTCAAAATAAACGGTCTTATCAGTGTAGGTCACAAAAAGATAAGCGGACCCCTTTTTTACTGATCGGAATTTTATCAAATTTGTCGGCGTTAAGAATGAATACAAACGGGAATTATATTTACTAGATTTATTAATCAGGCCTATTGAATTTGAAACAAACAAACAAAAGTAAAACAGATTCTAATTACAATTATTATTACTA
>NW_019416790.1:202720-209594 GCF_000390285.2 Anoplophora glabripennis
AAGTTTTCTCAACTCAAAATAAGAGCAGTAACACATAGATACATAATATATATTTTTATAAAACTTGATGCTATAGACAACATATTTTTACTTCGTATATTTTCTAAATTAATAATAATTATAATAAAATAAAATGTACTCTGTTAATTCTGAGGTTAATTCACCAAATCACTTTTTATTGTTCACGCGGCACAAGGCTTTCCTCAAATGAAATAATAGAAGTCTGCAAGTCTGTACGCAATTACGCAATACGCATGATCTTAAAAGTAATTATAATTATTAGAAAAAGTAATTGTAATTGGAAAAAGTATTTGTACTTATAGAAGTAATTTGTAATTCGATAGTTCAAATAATATAATTACAAATTACAATTCCTATAAAATTTTGCTGCAGTTACAGTTCCAAATTACTTTAATAAAAAAAGTACTTAAATACAATTATAATTACAGGAAAAAAAAGGGAATTGTAATTGCTAATTACTTTTTCACCAGGAATTACCCAGCTCTGCTCCTAATTATTCTCTGCTGTAATCAAAATTTAACTTAAAATTAAATAAGTAGGTAGGTACAGACCACACAAATAAGTTTGCGTTTCTGACTTAGGCAGAACTATGCGAGATACAGAAAGAATGCATTCGGCTAGAAGGAATAAGACGTAGGCGTAACGATTGAGGATTTGGGTATTTTCCTTGACTTGTTCATGTTCAGTGCACATTTGTGGGGGGGCTATGTCAGACGCAAACTTATTTATATTGGTCTATACTTAGTATTCAATGAGATAAATTTTAATAACAAATGTATCTCTACCTTCTTTCAACAAAAGCCTTCTACAACAACAGCGTATATTGCCATTATTATTACTTTCAAATTTTTAACAAGCTTTTAAGAATTTATTTTTAAAAGATAATTTTAAAGGAATCCGTTAACATGTTTGCCAAAAAGTAGTTGCACAATACGAAAATAATTCTAACAGCCCTTGATATTTTAAATGCCTTTAAATTTTGAAGGAATAGACCTGATAGCTATATGAAAATATAATGTATTTATTAATTCATAATAATAAAAGAAACACCCATTTATAAATAGTGGGGAAAAACAGAAGTTTACACGTTTTTTTGCGCTCCCTATTAAGTTATAAAACAGTCAACACATTTACACGTCAAAACGAAAGTGAAATTAAAGATAAAATTACATCGCGGCATGTAAATAAGGCATGCGAAATCGGCGATGTAGTGACAGATAGCGGCTGGCGTCGGCCGAGGCATGAATGACGCCGCACGCGAGTTGTTGCATTCCCTCGACCCGCGTCGCGACGCGACGGCCAGTCTGCGTCAAGAGATGTGAAACGCACCTTCTAATGGGTATCGAACGGTGAAACTATAGGTGTAGGCTTATGCGGCTGAAATATGGATGCAGTACGATTGCAGGCGATACGCCACTCCATAAAATCGTTATAAGATTGAGCTTGTTTAAATAACCTGTTGGTTGGGTAGTTATCGCAAATATTTGTTAAAAATTAATGAAGAAGCAAGATTCGTCTTTAACGGTGTTTCGAGTGCTTTCTTTAGCATTTTCCATATCGAACACTGAATTTTGTTTTAACACTTCCATGTTAATAATTTTATTGCTAAAATATTATTGTAATTTTTATAATCCATGCCATTATGATAGTCTCCTGGCTTAGTTTTTGACTTAATAATTAATTTCACTTTTGGTATTAATTCATTTTCCCGTCCAGAATGAACCGTGACTAAATATTTTCAATTTGATACAGTCCTGTTGCTTTCAGCGCACTGAGCCTCTCATTGTTCACTCTTATTGGTCAAAATCTTTCAGAGTAGGTATTGTTTCATTCTTCTTTAAAAATTTAACCTTACGTCTTGGGTGTTATAACGTTTCATTAAAAAATCATCGGGTGGTCTTTGTTTTACGCCACCGGAATCCAGTGCTGTGGAAAATCTTAGGCAAACTTTCCTTTCTTCCAGTATATCTCACTCTTCATGAACCTTTCTCCATAGAAAGTATCAACACGTCTAAGTGTAGGAGTCATTTTTTCTTGAACATAGCAATTTTGAACGATCCTTCGCAGCACTAGTCGAAACATCTGAAACTCGCGAACAATATGAATTGGGTCAAGTTGTAGATTGATTGCTGCTCTACGAGTTTACAAGAAATTTTATTCTATTTTACAAGAAAAATATCAGCTAAGTGCAACGAGAAACCTATTTTATTTCATTGCATTTTTAATCTATATCGTTACGTTTTAATGTTTTAATTAATGACATATCTGTTTCCTCTGAAATGATGACATGCACGACGCGTTGAAGTCTGGATAATATAGGCGGAGGTAATGAATAAACACAAAAGCAAAAAAATTAAAGCCTGAATTCGCAAAAACTCTACATACATCTAACACTTAATAATGGAACAGGAAATTATAAAATTTTATGTCTACCTAGAATTGTCGATCTGAAACCAATGGATTTTAATGAATTTATCATTTGTCAATCATTTTTCTGGGCTTGCTTGTGTTTAAAACATCTAGTTGATATAAAATAGAGTATTTCCTTTCAAAGATAAATGAATCTTCATATTTATGACCTTGAAGTCTTTGGTTATTTTAAATTTTTATAAATGCTGAACACTGTGTATAGAATCAAGAAAATAATATATTCAGGGGTTTAAGGACAAGTGTAGAATTTTGTAAAGAATTATATTTTCTTCTAAATCGGGACACGATGAGTTGTAAAAATATTTTTAACAAGTATTCGTTCTCATTTGCATATACTCTCTACTTTCGGTCAATGATCTAGAAAATTCTTAATTGTAAGGGAACATTGACACTAACAAAAAACCTTAAAAAATTTAAATAATTTTTTAAGTCAAACGAAATTTCTGAGAACCTGTAACACGAATTTGCATTTAAGTAATCTTAATTAAACTCCATTTCATATTCCCATAGATGTAGATAGATATACAAGTCAACCTTTTAATATAAATGTAAATTTTGAATATCGAAATGAAATGGATATACGACAGAATGGTATAGGTATAAAAATGCCGTAACCCCATGTTGTTCTTAATTGCACAAAATTCAAATTGTTTTAGTCCTAAAATTGCTTTTTTATTTTAAGATCAATTTGATCCAATTACATTTCACAACTTCCTAGTTTCGATTTAAACATTTTTTTATCAAAATATTTTGAAAATTCAAACAGCTAGAGCTAGTCTGAGCAGTCATTATAATACCATATATAAAACTTTCCCCATTTCATCGTTTTACTAGCTCTCAAAACATGAATCACCATAAGGACTTACCAGTACTTCTCTATGAAAAAGGACCAAACTTATAGCTTGCCAAAATACATTTTTTATTTCGATTTCTTAAAAATAATTCCCTCGCTTTTTAAGATATACCAAAGCGATTTCGTATAGGGGTTTTTTTGGATAGCCGAAGATGAACATAACTTTTATTTTTATTCAAAACGTACAAGTCAGTAAGAATACCTTAAACAGTCTCCTTTTTCGCTAGATTTTTGAGGTGGGAAGTAGCTATACATATATAGAGTAATAGTCAGAATTGAAATTTTAATTTTAAAATTTGTATTAGGACATTATTTGAGGTAATAAACAGATTTGTTTTATAAAAATGTTGTGTAATATGTGTTTATATGTCTCATTTTTTCGAGGGGCAGAACTTTTTATAAAGAGTGAGATTTTTCGATAAAGTCAAAAACAAAAGAGTTTTTCCTCTTGTCAACTCCATCCGTGGACACAATGTATATACAAACATTATTAATATACATTATTAAAACTTTATTCTCAAATTTTTACTGAATTATTTTATTAAAAAAGTAAAAAAAATCAAAAAATCTTATTTTTTGCTTTATTTAAAATTGTTTATTAACGATTTTTTGCATAAAATTTTCCTTTTACATTTTTTAAATAAGCCATTTCTATGAGAAATTCAATTCTCCATAAAATGTTTCCTATAAACTATACCAAAATTTTGCTTCGTTTTCGTGCTATATTTAAAAAACTGAAAAAGTGCATTTTCACCCCTATATTCAATTTCAACCCTATATTCAATTTCAACCCTCTAATTTAATAGCACCCATCGGTTTTTTCATTTTTAATGACCCTTCGAACAAGTCATGTGATGAAAATCCTTGAACGTCTGAAGGAAGTAAGACGTTCAAGAATTTTCATCACACGACTTGTTCGAAGGGTNTTTTTGTAAAATCCTTATAGTTTCCGAGAAAAAAATTATTGAAGTTGTAGTGCTTTCAACCATTACATAGCTGGACAACTGTAGTCTCTAGCGTCATTCGTAATACGCGTAGAGAGCCACGTGGCCTCAGCGACTCAGAATACTGAAATCCGATGTTTACAATAGGTAGTTTTTTAGTAGTTAGTGTCAAAAATGGCTTGCGTGTATAACAACTCGGAGTTGATGGATATCGTTTTAGTTTATGGTGAAGTAAGAAAACATTTGTATTATGGTGAAGTATTTGTGTTATGGTGAAACAAGACAGCATTTGTGTTAGTTCGTAAAAACTGAGTAAGACGGACGCAAATGTATTTACACGTCGGTGGACAAAATTTTGAACAGTTGTTGTAACATCAGGTATGTCAAATTATTTTATTATTTAAAACCACAAATGAATTTTATTAATTAATAATAACAATAGCGACAAAATCAGTTGAGTTTGTAAAATAGGTATAAAATAGGTGCTATAAAATTCTATTTATTCTTTTCCTTGCGATAATTCTTTCAAGTTTTTGCCCGTTTTTATCACTGCCGCCATGACGGTCGCATTGTGCCAGGTCAGGTTTTACAGTGGACCAGTTTTCAGTGCCGTGCAGAAGTAACTGCCCTTTTTGATTTTTTTCTTTACAAAATTGTATTTGCAATAGTCCCCTGTACATCCAGAATTTTTTTTGGATAAGTTCTGAATCACCCTGTATAACGTTGCGATTTCGAGATACAGTGTGTTATTATTAAAGTTGTTACTTATACCTCCCAAACTATCACGCAACTGTTATATAACCTCAAAAACGTTCTATAAGGCTATTGGGAATAAAATAATTTGCGCATTTTCTGGGATTCAGTTGATATTTATTCGTGTTCAAATTTTTGCATCTCTATCTTTAGTCGATTTAGCGAAAATTAAGACAAATTCTCTTCAAAGTAACAACATCAACACCCTCGGAAACGCAATGTTAATGAGAAAACTCACCACCCAGTTTTGTATGTATTGTATAAACGGAACACTCTGTACTTGAAGTCAAATTAAAACATAATCATTTCATTTTGTTTTAATTAGTTTTCACTAACTAACTAGGTACCTAACCTTGAGTAATCTTGCCTGTTTCTTTTGAATTTCATTTAACTACCGATACGCTTAGAACGAAATGCTATCGGTTACGATATCCCATTCCATTATTTAACTCCCCAATGCTGCTTAGCCCCGCATTTTTACCTGGCGTCCCTCGCACCGCGGCGTCGGCTGGCATTGTGGTGGCGTCGTAACGATGACTCATGATGATGCCTCCCGTCGTGGCGCCTTCTTGTATTTACCTGTGCTTTGCGAAATGCTGACAAACCCCCCCTGGGTTTCGCTTCCCTGTTATTTCCATGTATTTTGTATGGGCTGGTTACGCAGCGGCGCCGGCCTCGTTTCAGATAGCTAAACACTCCCTTACGGTTAATGATCATGATATATTTCCGTATAAAATGGTTTTACGGTCGCTCTGTTGAGTTTATATCAACACCTCTAGATTCCAGCAGATACGTCTTAATTTTCAGTTATAGTTTTATCGAAAATTATTGTACAAGTAGATATGTACAACTGTAGACAATAACATGTTTCCAACGCTTACTGCTCGGTGTAAATGTGGCTTAGCTGTCGAGAGATTAAACTCCACCTAATTCCGCTAATATGTTTCAATTTTATTTGCTCTATTTAAAATACTCAAATAGTCGCATTTTTGTGGTCATAGGGAGGAGTTATGGTTTTAATACCCATATTTTTAATTTCTTAATTGTTTTAATAACATCCAATAAATTTAATAATAATTACTGTGTCATTTAGCCCAGACGGTATCTTGTTTCAAAAATCCATATTGGAGTGAATCGTTGTGACCTACAACTCGTCAATGTTATACCTTTTGGGTATTCGGCTAACTCTGTGGAGAAGGGAGTGGTTTCTAGATGTTAACAGGGCGCCAGACAAATTTTCTATAGCCGCACAAATACCCTAATAGTTGACTGTCGACTTCCGAAAATAGTCAAAAAGAGGTCGACGATAAATAAAATACGATAATAGTACAACACAAGATGAATATATTTTATTTTACGTATTTACACTTATTGAGTTAATTGTATATTTACTGAATACTGTCTGAAAATTGAAATAGTATTTTGATTAATAGCAAAAGCAAATATTGAGACTAGCTACGCAAACGATTAGAGATTAGGGAGATAAAATCTATTTAAGCAAAATGCAAAAGACAGGCAATAGGCTTCGAAATGGCGTCGCTTGAGCTCAGGCGCATGCGCATAAATACACACAAGCAGGTGTATACCGTAAATAAGCAGATAAGTACCCCTAATTTCCGCAAGCGTATTACAAAATGCTGTCAATTAATCTAGTCAATAAAGCGGAAAATAAAGAGAAAATATAAAAAAAAACAACAATGTAAATGTGCCAATATGGCCAATAAATAAAGAATATTAACAAAAGCGCATACATGCAAACAATCGGATCTAAGCCAGTAAAGCTAAGCAAATAATAAATGTTACTAAGCAATAGCAAATTACCAATACTAATAATTTAATGTTACGATCAAAATTTAAGCATAGAGAAAAAAAA
>NW_019416790.1:211502-212702 GCF_000390285.2 Anoplophora glabripennis
TTTTATGCCTATACATATTATTCTCCAAACGTAATTAGTAGCAAGTTTCTATATATTTTAGTAATTAAGCAGTGTTTTTTAAGTTAATACGACTCGCCAAAGTAAAAAAATAATTCAGGTTAGGTATATATTTTTACTGAAAATAGCAGTTAATTTACATTATCGGATTGTTAATGTGAAAATATAAACATTAGACTGTTGACTATTCCATGTTATACTTGTTTTAAGGTCACTTTTGAAGAAGAAACTACATGTAATTTTAAAAATCGTATTTCTGCTTTTATAATGAAGGAATAGTAATTATAAGATTGTTTAAGCTTATTAACTAAAAATTATTGCCTACTTAATAAAAAATATTATTGTCCTTGATAATCTATTACTGATTAATAAAATCTTTACTCTCTTTCCTTTTAAGATTATATGTACACAAATTGGAGCCGCTCCTGGAAAATCGGTCCAGCGTAAATTATTAGACTTGTTCGTCGTTCGGTTAAAAACACACCTTGAAGCGTTGGCCGCTAGAGCAGCACCTGCCGGGGTCCCGTTTCGTGACTCACACTGGGCGATATTTTTTGTACAAAATCTCGTCCTTAATAATGTATCTTTTCAAGAGTTGAATTTAGGCGAAAATGGAAGAGGAAAAAATTGTTTGTAATTAATTTTTTTACAAAACATGACTAGTTACAAATCGAATGAATCATGATTATTATGATAAAAATCGAAAAAATCGCAAAAATGGGGTTAAAAAACAATACTTTTTAGGGATTTTTTTTTGGGGCATTTAAATTGGGTATAGGACCTTTATACTTAGCTCAAGAAAACTTCATATTATCTAGAATCTTCACACCAAATTTCATCAAAATCGGTTCTATAGATTTTGCATAATAATTTTGCAATCCAGATTTTGAAAAATAAATTGCAAGTTTTCAAAATTTTGCACAGCAAAAACCAAGGCCATTAGATACTTGAAAATTTAATCACATATAAAAGGGCTCTCAAGCTTTCAAACTTTTTTTGAAAAATTCGAATCTGTCAATTAGGAGAGCTCTGGCGCTTGTTTAAACACTGGTCGATTTTTTTTACTTATAAACAATTAGAATAACTTTATGAATATTCAATCAAATCAAATTTTTTAAAGCAGGTTTTAAAAGTTCTTGGAAAGACGCTTCTTTAAAAAAAGGAGATCGATTGATCAATTAG
>NW_019416790.1:213723-260512 GCF_000390285.2 Anoplophora glabripennis
TCAATGTGTTTTACACATTTACTTACCAGAATCTTTTTCTTCAAATTCCGATGTTTGAGATATCATCGTATCGACAAACTCTTGATAAATATTGTTGAGATCCTTGGATTCGTCAATAATCCTATTAGAACTATTGAATGCTTTAACATCTGTTGTTTCCTCTGTTGGTAATACGTATTTGCCGAAAGTTTCCATATTGACTTTTACAGATTTGTGGACCTTCACGATTTCTTCTAGCAATTCCAATATCTTCTCTTTTACTTCATTAAAAAACAAGTTGTAATCTATATGCTGATTTTGACTATACACTCGATAGCTAATAATTCTACGCTTGAACGCGCTGTTGATAATTTGTATACCGTCGCATTTGGGAGTACAAGACATTGTTCTGTGCTCCAGCGTTCTGCGATGCGAATTTATTTGATTAGCGGGTATAGTCTTATTACAACATTTAATAGTTTGAGTAGTTGAAGAATCGATTTTCATACGTTTAGCACTAGGTTCGTCTGCACTGGTTATTCTCGCTTTGCAAGAAATCCTCTCATGACGACGTAAATTGTCACTACGAGTAAACGTTTTACCACATGCACTACACAAATGCATTTTGCTATATTCCACGTTCCTGACGAAGAACTCGACTCTAAATGATTTCAGCTTACCCCATTCCCTCCTTTTAAATATCGGGTATGAGAGTGTGGGCGGAGCATTCCTTGTTTACTAAATGACGTCACTTCAAAGTCATTCAATGTCGAATGCCTCCTCCCATATACAGAGGTCAAATGAAGGTCACCAACTGTTATGACGTCACTTCAAAGTCATTCAATGTCGAATGCCTCCTCCCATATGCAGAGGTCAAATGAAGGTCACCGTGACCTCTATCAATGTCATGCAGGTCACGGATGACGTCATCCAAGGTCATCTCAAGGTCACTCAAGGTCATCCCAAGGTCGAAAGTGGAGGGGGGAGTCTCAGCACCGGCTATAATAACCTACTGACATGGGTCCTAAACTCAACCATTTCTGAGAAAAAAATTATCAAAATCTCCAACTTGATGTACAAAAGTTCGATTAATTAAGGAATATTGATATAACTGCGTGCACAGAATACCATAAAATACAATGTTTATCACTTTTCTGAACTTCTTTATGCTTAATTCTAAAAAATAATTAGCGTTGTAGTAAATTTAAAATTCTATAAAATTTATATAGAGCGATGTGACAACGACGCGGCGATTAACACGAAGTACTAACCTATCCAGCAATACACAATTCAATTGGTATCTGGAATTCGACCGTATCGGAGTGTTTCTTGCGTACCACCATTTTTTGAGGTGTTTTCCAGCGAGTGCACAAATATTGAATTCGAAGGTATCGTGCGTGCGTAGAAAATGTGGTGGTGGACATTTTGGGCATATTTTGTAATTTGTTTTATGCCTAAATTATTTTTAATACGTATGATTATTTGGATGACGTGAATCTTTGGGTACTTTAATTTATTTTTCAAAATCATAATTTGATTAAAAGTTAAGTGGCTGTTTTAAGAGATTCATAATTACTAAAATTCGAGCTAAAATTTAAGTTCAACGCTATCTTCGTACTACAAAATCGATACATTTTATACATTATTTACATTACAACACTACACTACACTATACACTATTTTATACATTGATACATTTTATTTATTTAAAAATTGGAAAACAGTTATCTTGAAATTTACTAAATGTTTCACAATAATAATTGTTTACATTTTTTCCGTCGGACAAGTCTGCCGCGTGCACACGTGGTATGCATCAGCTGGGTAGCCTTTGGTTAAGCGCTATTGTCACGTTCGTTGTGATGAAACTCCCCAATATTAATACCCGCTGTATTTTGAATACTGTTACGCCCCTGTAATACACAACTTTTTTGTCTATTTATGATTAGTCTATCACATGCTGACGTAATGGCAGTCAAACTTCTTACACTCTGTATACGGCGGTTCGATTTTTTTGTATAAAATTTTACAAAATATTAAAACTAATGATAGTTTCTTATGAGATGTTGAAATTAGGGCTAAAAAATCAGATATACTCCAAAATAATTGAACACTTCTTGCATTCTTATCAATTATTAGTAACAGCAGCAAGGAAAAAAAACACATGTTGCTATGTTATAAGGTAGTTTTGTACAACTAATGAAATAATCTGATTGCAATAACAATTATCAATTTTATTAGAAAAGAGTTTGTGTAAAAATATAATTACTACTTTATCTACAATACTACTACTTTAACTTACAATAACTTTGAATATTGAAATATATGTTAAAATGACGATATGTGTTTAAAATTTTTTCTGCAATTCTATGTTAACATTATATACTCTACTAATTTTCATGATGAAACCTAAGTTTTTAATTCTTTTCTAACGTTAAAATCAACGTGATATTCAAGCCTGTTTACTATCTACAATCACGCACAAATCTTTGACATGTTGTACAATCGGCAGTTTGTTGTTGTCTCTAGGTATATTTGTTTTCAAAGAGAATACTTGAAGAGCAAATGAAGAGAGAAATGCGAAAACTCGTTTAACAGAAATATTTTTTGCAAAAATAATATTTCTTTTTATATCTACTGGCTTGCCACGTTGGAACGAAGCAAACTTTTTTTGGTACCGGTGACTTCACAGATAGCTTTGCATCTGTTTGCGAGTATTCCACAAGTTTGCCCGGTATAGTAATTAGATTTGAACATGGGTCTATTTCGAGAAAAGGCAATATAAAAATATTTTTTGGTATTTAGACTTGTACGAAATTTATTATATTTTTTAAACAGAAACACAAAAGAAGTACTCTATATATGTTTATATATTTGGATAGACATTTTATTTGGGGTACGGTTATATAAAGTTTAATGGGTTTATCTTTAATAATATGGCAGATATAGCCTCAGAAGTGTTCTATAAAACTTTCTTTTAAAGTCGACTTTAGTGTGAATATAAAACAAGCCCTAAAGGTATGAAACTAATTAAAATGTTTTAATTTGATTTAGCTTAATACGTTCACAGCAATGCAAAAGTGTGATAATATATTAGATAACAACTGATAATAATCTTTTTCTAAACCACACTTATGACTAGAGTTCGAGACTCGGTCGGATTATCATAGCCGTCGTGTCGGCCTTTCGCTACAGGGTACCATACGAAATCGGTAATAACGGCAGTTATTGGTTTCGCGTTTGCTTCGTGTATACGTGTTTTAATATTCTAATAATTTCGAACTCGCCAAGAGGTAAAGAATGACCTTTCGCTGATAAAGTACCCAAATTTATTTATTTTTATTTATACCTACCTGTTTATTTATTTTTTTACGACGAACACGCCTATGACTAGCCGACGAAATCCCCGAACTCTACTTATGACACACTATAACCCCCATATTATTAGATACAAAGCTATCGACGATATAAGAATTATTTCTAAAACTTTTCTTCTTACGCATTTTTTCATATTTCCAGTTAAAACATATATGAGTAATTTGTGTGTACCCATTTTGAAACAAATCTTTTTTTTTCCACTTTTCAGCCGAACTTAAAATAAATTACTGCCATACAGGGTGATTTCTTTTCCCGTTACGACAATTAGCTTTTTTGATATGACTGAACACTATGTCCTCTAGGTCCTCTAGTAGATTATGCAATTTAGAAGAAATTTAAACAATTTTATAAGGCCAAAAAAAGATTTTTTTAGGGAAAATTGCTCTGTATTTTTTCGCAGATAAAAATATGGAAGTACAAATATTTCGAAAATAAAAAAATTATTTGTTCAGGAAGTAACTATATTTTCTAGGGAACATTATTTTCATCGTTCATAGGGAAATTGGTTATACCTACTACCCCATTTTAACTTCGTTATTTTTGATTTTAGAAACAATCACCAATCACACAATACCTACCTACTTGTTTGGAAAATTGTTACTTCAGACTTTTTAATGTTTTAAATACCACATAAAATATCCAAATATTTTAACCGAATAATAACTACTGTCTTTCACTGTTTGTTCTATGTGACCCATCATTAGTTCATATCCTTTGCTGCAAGGGGCAAACCCTTTTTAACGGTTTAGCTTTTTTATTATTATAAAAAAGTTTAGCCGGTAAGTTTCTCTCGTTCCTCTTGTCACTCTAGTCTCTACTGTTTTTTCAATTGTCTTAAATTTACAAAAAAATATCAATATAATGAATCTAAAAAATATATTCAACCGTTGGAAGTTATCATTTTAATAAGAAAGATTTAAAATGTCTAATAATATAAAAGTTTTAAGCAAATTCAAGTTAATTTAAAAAATGCCCCTTAATTTTCATCTAATGATGTTAATCCTACGAGTACTTATGCATTCTCTTTAATACGAAATATACTGATATGCTTACGAAATAAATCCATATACAAGCTAATAAATAATATCCTAAAATTAAATATATGTAGGTACTCTATTCAAATTTGTATTAATGAAAGAATGTATCTGTCATAGGTGTCAAAGCAATAGATATTAATTAATTAATTGTGGCTTGGCTAAATTTTATCTCAGTCTTTGTAATAGTTATGAGTTATAAAAATATGATTAATTGTAAATTTCAAACATTGCATAATAATTTCAATAAATAAAGTATGAGCCTTTTCATTAGTACAATTTGGATGCAGTATTTATATTTTTAATTTTTTTAAAATACTTATTAGCTACTTCTTTAGCATATCCGCGTATTTGGCATCAAACAGTGTACTTGTGTTGTTAAAGCACTAACTCCACTGGTTTTCAAGATACAGCGTGTTAAAATGATAAGGAAATTACACATTTTATGACAAACATTCGCTAAAATTGTATGAAAATATATCAACTAGTGACAAAGATACCAGGAGGTACTCTAATTGAAAGCTCCATTCTATGATATTAAGTTTTCTGGAAATTTAATATGTTCATTTGATTTATTGTTGTATTTCAAATGAACACATTTTTTTTAATCCTATAATTTTAGCCATATTTTAAATTTAATCTACAGTGTAATAAGTTTAGTTTTTCTTTTTATTAAAAGAAATAGTAATAATTCGGGAATGACTCGCGTTTCGAACAAAATAAGATTAAATTAAATAATGCTCCTAACAACTTTTCGAAAAACAGAAGTATAGAAATTCTAGGGTTTTCAATTACCTCCCATAATATTATCTTAAAAATTTTGTTAATGGATAACAAAAATCATAAGACTATTCCTAAATTGTAATTATCCTTATAGTATGATGTTCGCTAAACGCTGTCAGACCTAATCAAATGAGGGATACTCAGTATAAAGAAGTACAAAAGAGAAAAATTCAATTTCTTTCGGTCGACTGTGATTAAATCTATGAAAGATAACAATGGCAGCGGGCATCCTTAATACGTCTACAGCCACAGGTCGTCCTGATCCTTGCCGTGAACGAGTCCTGACGTTGAAAGGACTTTTGTGCGGATAAACAGGCGACAGAAGATTGCGCGGCCCGACGAATTCGTGTATTTGATAAATCAATCTTCGACGTTTCGTCGCGGGCTACATTCTACGTATAAGCGGCATGAGAGGTAAATTATTGATAAATTAAATTTATATGAAGTCGTAATATGTATCAGTGCTATTAGCGGTAATCGTTATCCAATTACACTGCGCAAGTTTGATTTTGAAATTCCACGACAATTCATCTCATTCAGGAATACAGATTTTTATATTACCTACTCTCGCACCCTATTTACTAGGTATAAGCTAGTGGCATTACTGAAAGGTTTAAAAAATAATCTACATATGTTAAATACAGGGTGAGTTTTATTCGATGGTTAGTGTAGGGATCTTGGAAAGTAGCAGAGATACAAACAAGTTTAAATGAGGAAAGATGTGCCTATGATATGATCCTTATTAAATGTTACTTTTATTTTTTGAAAAATCGTCATGGGTGACTAGATATTTGGAAAAATTCGGTCAATTTCTTCAGATGCCTGTAATTCCGTTGCTATTTATTTTACAAAAAAAAAATTAAATTAAAAGGTTTGAGGTTTTTGCAGTGTTAATAAGACAGTGTGATTAAATTGTTAGTGTGCACTTTCCTTTTTAAGTTATAACATAAAGTTCAAGTTTTTTAAATGTAAACCATAGTTAGCTATGAACTAGAAAAAAATGTATTTTTTATGCTTTGGCTGTGAAAACAATCGAAATGTTTACTTACAGGGCTTTTAATTACTGTAGCATTATTTGACAGTTACTTTTCTTTATTAAAATCTTAAAAGTCGTTTTAATTGCCAAAGACAATGAATTTTTCAAACGAGGAAAAGCGTGATATTGAGTGTTATTTATATTCGTTGTGATAAAAACAATATTTCGATCGTCGACAGCCTAGTCTACCTACATTCAGAAGACTGTATGACAATTTGGGACAAGTCATCTACGTCAACGAGCAATTGAAAAGTTAAAAACGACTGCAGTTCTTCCATTTTTCAAAATAACCATACCAAATATTATATCGTTGGAAAGCAAATAAAAAAATGTTTTTCTAGCTCATAGCTAACTATGGTTTACATTTAGAAAACTTGAAGTTTATGTTGTAACTTGAAAACGAAAGTGCCCACGAACAATTCGATCACCTGTCTTACTAACATTGCAAACAGCAGAAATTTTGTAATTTAAAATTTTTTTGTTAAATAAATAGCAATGGAGCTACACGAATCTGAAGGAATTGGTCGAATTCGGATTTTTTCTATTATCTAGTAAGCCATGACGTTTTTTCAAAAAATAAAAGTAACATTTAATAAGGATCATAAAACTGCACATCTTTCCTCATTTAAGCTTTTTTGTATCTGTGTTACTTTCCCAGATCCCTACACTAAAAGTCGAAAAAAAACTCACCGTGTATATTAAAATTAAAAAATGGCTTCTGTAACGATCTCCTTCAAATGAGTACGTTTATCAGAGAAAATAACAACATATTTTGATTTTTCAAATACATAGTTAACGATGCAATGCCCTACCTCGACGTCTTAATTAAACACCGAATTGTCAAACTCTAGTAATTGTTTATCTGACAAGCTGTTTCAACATCTATGGTGTACATACTGTATGTTGTACATGTTTATTGTTGCCATTTATAAAAGATATAGGATTAAAATCCAATAGTAATTGGATTGGCCTTATGGTTCTAAGAGATTTTAACTTTCCTTTTATTGAAATTATTTGATATTTTCGGATAATAGTTACTCGTTCGCTTGCCTCATTAGACCTCTTTTATGCACGCGTTTTTCTCCTCTCAACGCGAAATAAACGAGCGTAAAATGCACAAACGAGCGTAAAATGCATAAATGTAGTAACTCTGTTCAGGGTATCTTGAAACGCGGCGTTTTTGTCAACTCCGCGTTGAGAGGAGAAAAACGCGTGCATAAAAGAGGTCTTAACGTAGCTCTATAGAGATAAACTTACGCTGTCACAAAACAAAATTTAAAAAATTTATAATCACTACTTGTGTAAACTGAAAAACACCGCAAGCCATAACTCCGTCATTTATAGTCTGATTTTAAAAAACAAAAAATTATCTGAAATGGCTCTAAATACACTATAGAATGAGCCTATTGGAGCGTATTTATTTATTTTTCAAAAGCGATAGTCAACTTTTTCTTTTCAAATGGCAATATAATTTATGTTTTTTTATTTATTATTGTGCAGAATTCTATTCTGAATTCAACGATGTATATAAAGTATACTTTTGTGAAACATGTATTACAGAAAAAGCATGAAAATACTAGTCGATATCGCATTATTAACGCCCGGTCGTTTAATTGACAACAAACATATTTTGACTAATCATGTATGCTTGGAAAACAAAAAATAATACAACAAAGCAAGTCATTTTAGCGTTCGTGTCCAAGTTTTTAACCAATTAAAACCCTTCTCTGTCATTTACAGTAGGTTATTTATTAAAATAAGCTTAACAGTGCAAAATATATAAGTAATATCATTGACGGACATGATTCAGGTATACTTTCGGTGTAGTAAAAATCGTGGTGCAGGAGTCCGCCTTCACAGAGAACTATTTCCTCACAGAGAAGTTCCAGAACCACGTAGATTTGTAAGACTTGTAGAACATTTTAGAAACTATGGTGCTTTTAAGAAACCAAAGCCATAAAAACGCCAATTTAATGAAAACATCGAGTTCAACGTTCTTCTTAACGTTGAAGAAAACCCAAGAACTTCCATTCGGGAAATTTCTAATAATATTAGAGCATCAAAGGGAACTAACTGTACATACAGTATTGAAAAAGCACAAATTCAAGCCATACATTCCTCAAAAAGTACACACAATAGAGGACGGCTACAATTTGTTTCTTTAGTTGTTTGTGTTTGTTGTTCTTCGTTTAATGTATTTTGTGTTTAATTAATGGTATTTCGTGTTGAACTTTGTATAATGGTTAATGTATTTAATTAAGTTATTTTTCTTTTAATTGATATTCATTGTATTGTTTCTTTTCTGTTAACTACAAAATTCTCTTTTGAGTTTTATTTGCTTTGCTGTATTATTTTTTGTTTTCCATGGCACAAATGATTAGTTAAAATACATTTGTCATGAATTAGTGGCCGGGCGCCGAATGCGGTGCCGACTAATATTTTGTCGTCTTTTCTGTAATAAATGCTTTACAGAAGTAAAGTTCATATACATCGTTGGATTCAGAAAATAAATCTGCACAATAATAAATAACAAAAAAACTATATTGCCATTTGAAAAAAAAAGTTGACTATCGCTTTTAAAAAAAATAGTAAATGAGCTCTAATAGGCTCGCTTTATAGTTATAAGTCTATTTAGAGTCATTTCATTTAATTTTTTGTTTTTTAAAATCAGGCTATTAATAACGGAGTTACGACTTGCGGCGTTTTTTAAGACAGCCTGTATTTTCAGAATTATATCAATTCGTGGCATATTCCCTTTGTAACAACATTTTAAAAAATGGTTAATAATATGTATTTACATATTTACATACATGTTATATAGGTATAACAATAAATATTTGACGTTTTCAAAAAATACTAAATTTCTGACTAGTTTCAATTAAGATGATTTCTTCAATGGAAACGTTATTCTTGATCCACAGATACATTTCGATTAAACTATTATTGTTAAAGTTATTGAATATATTTATAACAATCTGATATTGCGTTAATAATTTTTAGTTTTATGGATATTCGCATCATCTGTCTTATTTCAGTACTGTAGTAACAATAAAACGTTTCAGATTATTCGTATTTTTAACTAATTAAAAATATCGCCTTACCTAATTTTTAAGAACCTAACTTCAAAAAACTAAAATTGGACTACGATAAACAGCATAGTGCATAATTGATTTTCCTTTACCAAACCGTAGATAAAGCGGAGAAAATCCTGTATCGAATCTAACAGACATTTTAATGTAGAAATTGAATCATTCCAGTCTATTGTGAAGCGAACATCCGAAAATTGAATGTGAATTGAATTTTTATATAAGAGGTGCGAAAAGTGAGGAAGCTTCTTACCCAACAGGATTCTATTCATGTGGGAGCTACAAGTTGCTTTGGAGTTAAAATACTTATATAACCTTCGACGCGCTACATCCTGCGTCTCCTTTTTCTTAACGTCAACTATAAAATATACCACGACTGGTCAGATTTGATTTTAAGATAAGATTCCATTTTCTGGAAGTTATAAACAAAATACAGTTGCTACTATAACCATGTAAATTATGGTACATAGTGAATTCTTTAAAATAAAATCATAATTTGCAACATTTAGAAATAATGTTGTATACATTCATTTTTCTCTAAAAAAACTTGCGTGGAAGAAATAAAGATAACGGTAACATTAAAAAATGTTTGTTTAGTTTAGTTAACTAAAATCTAGCAACATAAGCATATCATTTCAATTAAATAAAATATAGACTACAAACTGATTTTTTTCGAACAAATATCAGTGAATGTTTGGAATCAACTCCGGGGTGCTTAAATGCCGATTAGTTCATTTTTTACTAGAAATTTTCTGAATATGCACTAACTACAGAGAAAACCAAATAGCTCTCTCTCTCTCTCTCTCTCTCTCTTTATCTCTCTCTCTCTCTCTCTCTCTCACGTTATCTTGCTTATTTGAAAAGTTCCCCTTTTTGTGTATAGGAAGAATCTTCGCTATTTTAAAGGAATCTGGCCGCACACCTACTTCCAAGATTCCATTAAACAACAAGGTAATGGCCCATCAAGAATCCTGACTGATTCCTTAACCATTTGGCTATTAAAGCCGTAATAGTCACAGCACATTTTTATGTGCCAGGATAGCTTGTCTCACATCTGATTCAACAACAGGAGACATGAAATATGAGGAAAATTTCTTAGGAAAATTATTAAGAAATTGAAGGATTAGTACTAACATCATCAATAGTTTTAATTATATTATCAGATACAGCTGCAAAAAATTTATTAAACTCATCAAGGAATTAGCAAATATACAGAGCGTTATATTAGAAAAAAATAAAATTGTGGTTTATATCTTCCAAATGTTTTTTTATATAATTTTCTTTGGACTCTCAAGAAAATTTCCTAATACTATGGTCTTTACCATTTTTTCCTAGATAGAATGATAAAAAAGATAAGGGGAGTAGAATCTTTATTGAACGCCTCTGTATATTAAAAAACTTTTAAGTATTTGAAAATTTTCTCTAGTATTACACAAAATTCTAATATAATTCCCTATTGGAAACGAATAGAACACCTGACATACATGTAGCCATAATTATCTAGTGAAATTTCAGCAATGCCTGGATAGTGATGTAAATGCTTTTCCAATTAGCAAGAGCTTTGACTCATTAATATCGTATACTGCACGCGTTGCTGAACTGGAATTTCGTAATAATCCTTATATTAAAACAGTTGACACATTTTCCAAATTATTCCCTTGTACAGAGAATGTCGGACAACAAAAATTAATATTACATTTCCATCAAAACTCACTTTATGCCGTAAAAGTTAAACGTTTTTCAATTATATTTTACGCCACCTACACCAATTTGTTAAATTATATTCTGAAAATGAAAAAAATTATTTTCACAAGGACCCATGAACAACACGAAATATATATCTTCAATTAAACAAGCAAAATATAGCTACAGAAAAACGTAATAAATATAAAAATTTAGATTTTATATTAAATTTATACTAATTTTTTCTTCAAGTATACAGTGTTTCAATTTAAAAAGCAATTTTTACATGAAACAAAGGCCCATATATTCATCAAATTAATTAACCAATACGTTTGAAATATACAGGGTGTATCAGGAAGAGGGCCCAGTAGGATTGTCTCAAAAAGTAGTCAGAATTGAAATCTGAAAATTTGTATACAAGGATTTATCAAGAAGATCTATTTAATGAAAATAGTGTCGTCTTCTTCGCAGTTCCGGTTATAACGGAAGTCATCATCAACTATGTTATTTCAAATGGAACACTCTGTATATTTATGCATTTTTAAATTCTACCGCAAATTCTAGACTAATTCTATACAAGGTACTATAGGCCAAATGTGACAGTTTTCAAGTTATTATCAAATTTCGAAAAAAATTGAGGAATGCAAGTGATTTTTGAAAACAGAATAACTCTGACATTTAGCTTTATTTATTAATGAAATTTGGCATCGATAATTTAAAAGCAATGGAATTCAACCAGTTTATGTCAAATTTGCAAAAATTCATACAGAGTAAAAACATGTGGCTAATATTGTGATATTTAAGTTGAATTTTCTCAAAAATATCAAATGGTACACCCTGTATATTATTACATTAATGGATGCAGCATTAAATTTACTTTAAAATGATATATAGTTCCCTATACCCAAACTCAACAGTTCTTGTGTAATTTACAAATTATTATTAGGTATTTACCATTTAAATTAGGTACTTCAAATTACGAAATAATCTCTTCGTTTTTTCTTTCGTTTCCCGGATACCGCACACGGGTAAAAAGATTTTTCCACTGCACTTAATTTTGTACCTTATTTACTTATAATTATCTATCTATTTCCAATTTTAAAAGTTTCTCTATCTCTCTACTATTTTTTTTTAATATTCTTCACATGCTAAATTTCTATTTTATACTTGTATAATTTCCATTCATTTCAATACATAGTGTTCCAGTTGAATTAACAGAATTGATGATGACTTCCGGTATAACCGGAAGTGGGAGAAAGTTGACATTATTTTCATTGAATAGATCTTTTTGATAAACGCCTGTATAAAAATTTTCTCAGATTTCAATTATGTCTACTTTTTGAGATAATCCTATTGGGCCCTCTTCGTGATACACCCTGTGTATATCGTTATTCTTCTTATGAAAATTGAATTATTAATTATTTTTAAACATTGACATTGTTAATAAAAATTTAATTAAACTGACTAAGTTTTGTAATCTTTGTACAAAGATTATCTATTTTTTTGATGAAAACAAAAAAGTAAACCGTATCATGCAAATCGTAATAAAAAAAATATGTAGAATTCTGAATTTTGAAAATCCGTTATGGTGCCCATAAAATGAAACTCAAAGTACTGACTCTTACTTAATAAGTTATAATAGCACTTGCACCAAAGATGACCACATTATAATCGCCTTATTATTTTCAACTTCTTTCGATAGAAGATGTCCTAGTAATGGAAGTAACAAACAAACGCATAATATGATGGATAAGATGAAAAGGACTAACAATGTCCAATCTGGCAACTAAATCTCCAGAAATTTACAGGGCGATTGTAAATAAGTGTGAAATATTTTAGGGGATTTTGCGAAAAATAGTTCATATAAACCTAGGTCGAAATATACTTCGTTTCCGGGACACAGTGTTTAAATTTAAATTTTTTATTTATTTTTATTAATTATTTCAGTTTTAAAGACATTGACTCGAAATTTGAAAAATGCTGTGGAGAGATAAATGTGCATTTTTTGGGGTGATCCGAATATATCTACTTGCACCAATAGTGGTGTTCGTCTGAAAATACCATAACCCTTTTTTTAATTAAAAACATGGTCCGCTACTAACTTTTTCTATACTTCATGACGCGGTGTATACAATATTCCATGTATATGCGGAAAAATATACATTGGACAAATTGGAAGACATGTTAACACGGGGTTACAGGAGCATAAGTGTCGTCTGAAGAACAACAACATGAAACAATCAGCAGTAGCGGAGCACAGGGTAGATAAAGAAATCGATAGACCTAAGTAATACTAGAATTCCGAAGAGCGAGAGAGAGAGAGAGAAATAGAAAAAGAAATCTAGAAAAATCGAATTTCCATTGTTTTATTTAGATCAGTAGTGTATGTATTATACACTAATGATGTTATAAGGGTAAATAGGTAAATTTTCCGTGTGCTTTATTTTACTTGGATAAGATAAAAGGATCCAAAATCTCAAAGAATGTATTCCTTTATGTTAAAAACGTCCCAATTTGCACAAAGTGACCACGCCTTGACATCAAAGAGATCCCCCTTCGTAGAAGAAGACGACCGTTAACGAAGTGGTCAACGACAAAAAGGAACAGTTTTCGTCAAGTGAAAAAGTGTCATCATTAGTAAATTGAAATTGGAATCTCGAGCAAACGCGCTATATGGGGCAACAATCAAGTCGCCCTGTCCTGCACCTACAGACAACCGGAGATTGTCTCTTGTTTGCACAGTGGCCACCGCATACTAAGTTTTAATAGCACACATGTCTGCCGTGTTTGTTTTATACATCTGCTTTGGCTTGGAGAACAAAGAGTTTTATATGAATTGGCTTCCTATTCCGATTTCTCTGTTTAGAATTAATTAAAACGAGGAGCATGTAATTTAAAAAGTTTAATAGTGGTGCTGCATGTAATTTTCACCACTTGACCACATGAAAGAAAACATGATTTAAACTGTTGGAAATACGAACACACAATTACGGTAATGAATAAATACAGAGTATTTTTATATGGCTATATAGAACAGAATTGAGGGCGATTACTTTTCCGGATGTGAATTAATATACGTACCGAGATTGCAATACAATTAATTCCAATTTAATTTTTTTGTTAATAAACGGTTAGTTTTAAAGCAAAAAGGTGAGAGAGGGTTAAGGTTTTAAAATAAGCCATGCTATCTGATAACAAATTTTTGAATACCTATTCAATTTTTGGCAAACAAAAAAGTTGTAGCAAAAAATAACTTAGGGCATGCTTATTGAACTCTCTCGAATAGGCAGAAATTTTCGAAAAATTGTTAAGAAGTTGTACATGCATTAGTAGAAAATTTGTGTACAATTTAATTATTATACCTTTTTAGCTCTAGATTAACCGATGCCATTTGTGCTAATTCTTTTGATAACACCCTGTATGTTTTATTATTAAAAATGCAAGAGCTAATGAAAAAATAAATATAAAATATGGGAATACATACTATTTTCTAGATTTTAAATTTTCTGTAGGAAAACTGTTATTCCCTACTGCTAAAAAATGTATACAATATACAGGGTGTCCGGTAAGTACCTCCTAATCTCTCGGGAGTGTATAGGGGAGGTCAAAATAAAACTAGTCCTTCCTATAATTTTTTTTCCTAATGTGCCCCCTAACGGAGTTATGGGGGGTCAAAGGGGTACCTAGAAATTAACGTTTAGGGTTATAACTTTGAAACCACCCTGTATATTTTAATAAAATTTTCGTACGTTGTATTACACATGGAGCTCTACGATTTGATGCTAAAATCAACTTTTTGCTATTATCAGGTGTCCAGAAACGGACTGGCCCTATCACAATTTTTCTCAAAATTTTGACAGAAGTAATTTTATCAAACTGAAAATATTATTATTAGATACTCTGAAGGTTTTTCTTTAAAAATGGTACTCTTTATTTATTTCGAAAAAATGAACGGTTTGCGAGATAAATCGGTTTTGAAAAAAATTGGTAACAAATACAACAACAATTAAAATTTATTTTTTTACAATAAAATCATTCCCGCTAGTGCCAGCCTACAGATTCACCATAAACATTTACTGGTGGTGAATTAAGGGAATGAATAATGCCGTTTCTTGTAAAATCAACATCTATGACCAAAATACATCTACAAATTATTATTGCTCTTGTCTCCATGGAGTTCTTTTCTATTGTTTTCGTTGTTAGACCCTGTTGATTTTAAAGTACTTGTCAAAGGCGCGTGACAGAATAAAAATTCAATTTTATTGTGGTATTCGTTTTAAGCCGTTAGAAATAACATTTAAAAATGGAAGAATATTCCTGTGCAGAATATGCTGATATGCACCTAATTTATGGGGAAGCATTATGCAACTCCGTGGAGGCAAGAAGACTTTATGAGGAAAGGTTTCCGGGTCGACATTTGCCGAGTCCAAAAACTTTTGAAAGAGTTGATCGTAGTTTAAGAGAAACAGGTAAAAAAAAATAGTGAAAAACGTTAGTGAAACTAATTTCTTCCGAATCCTTTATTTAGGAAGCTTTTTGCCACGCCGTGGTGGAGCAGGAGCCCCGAGGAGAGTACGAGACCCTCATGTAGAGGAACAAATATTGGAAGACGTTGCTAATAATCCTTCAAATAGCATAAGGAAGCTTGCGGCGCAAAACAATGTTACAAAATGGGCTGTACATGAAACTCTGAAAGAACAATTGCTTTACCCGTACCACATCCAAAAAGTACATGCTATGTCTCCAGATGATTATCCAAAAAGACTTCAATACGCCAATTGGTTTTTACAGCATCATATTCGGAATCATAATTTTGGTACATCTATTTTGTTCACCGATGAAGCAGGTTTTACAAGAGACGGCATAATTAATTCGCATAATCTACATGTCTGGGATGAAGAAAACCCTCACGCTTTAGTTCAAACTCGCTACCAACAAAGGTTTATGGTGAATGTGTGGGCTGGCATTATCGGGAATCATTTGATTGGTCCATTTATTCTGGAGCAAAGACTTAATGGTGCTCTTTATTTGCAATTTTTAGAGGAAAATCTAAATATTTTGTTAGAAGAAGTGCCCCTTCAAATAAGAACTGAAATGTGGTACATGCATGACGGTGCACCACCCCACTTTGATCGTTTAGTACGTCAACATCTGACGAATGTTTTTGGTGATCGATGGATAGGTCGAGGCGGACCTGTATTATGGCCACCTAGGTCGCCCGACCTAAACCCATTAGACTTTTTTCTGTGGGGTCATTTAAAAAATAACGTTTATTCAACACCCGTAAATAGTAGAGAGGAACTTCTGCTGAGGCTAACACAGAACTGTGACCATCTCCGCAATAATCACGGAATATTATTTCAAGTGCACCGGGAAAACATTCGTAGGATTAGAAAGTGCATTGAAGTACGGGGTGCTCATTTTGAACATCTACCGAAGTAACATTTAGGTACCTTTGTTCATTGTTGAATGTTCTTTGTTGCATGTCTTGTAAGTAAGTTATTTTTCAAATGTTATTTTTAATTGGTCACTACTTGCTCATAAAGTATAGCCAACCCGTTCAAAGATTTCTGGACTTGATAAAGTTAAAGAAATTAAATGCATGAAATAATATGTAAAAAAAATAAATTTTAATTGTTGTTTTTGTTACCAATTTTTTTCAAAACCGATTTATCTCGCAAACCGTTCATTTTTTCGAAATAAATAAAGAGTACCATTTTTAAAGAAAAACCTTCAGAGTATCTAATAATAATATTTTCAGTTTGATAAAATTACTTCTGTCAAAATTTTGAGAAAAATTGTGATAGGGCCAGTCCGTTTCTGGACACCTGATAATAGCAAAAAGTTGATTTTAGCATCAAATCGTAGAGCTCCATGTGTAATACAACGTACGAAAATTTTATTAAAATATACAGGGTGGTTTCAAAGTTATAACCCTAAACGTTAATTTCTAGGTACCCCTTTGACCCCCCATAACTCCGTTAGGGGGCACATTAGGAAAAAAAATTATAGGAAGGACTAGTTTTATTTTGACCTCCCCTATACACTCCCGAGAGATTAGGAGGTACTTACCGGACACCCTGTATAGGGTGTCCCGCATAAGAATCGATACAGGTCAAATGCATGTAGGGGTATCTAAAATATTGTAATTTAACCAAACTTACCTATATACAAGGTTTACAATATTTTTCAATTCGGTCAATGAAAAAAAAGTTCGGTACAATTTTAGGGGCGAGTCATCCCCAATGAACACCTTGTTAACTTCAATTAACTTTAAATCATAGTCAAAGAAGACCAGTAATAAACCTAAATCATGTACCAAATCTGGTTCTTCTGCCATAAAGTGTTGCAGATATTAATTTTTCTCGAAATTTAGGGCCCCACTTTGAGGGCTAATAACTCCTCAGGGGTGCAACTTTGTATATAGGTAAGTTTGGTTTAATTACAATATTTTGGATACCCCTACATGCACCTGCCCCGTGTTGGTTCTTATACGGGACATCCGATAGATAGCTATTTACAAGTCATTAATACTGACGCTTTCGCCATTTATTGAAATACGTTCAACTGACAAATTACTGTATTAAAAAAATATTATTTTTCACTGAAGTTATATTTATTTCCAATATTTTTGAGATCCTAGATGAAAAGCAATTATGAACTCGGGGATTAAGAAATGGGCTTCGTTGTGGTCTCTGTGGATTTTTATTAATTGCCAGCAGGTCGGCAACTCGGGAGGATTCAACCGATAAACGGGATTAGTGTCGTCTTATCCTCATCAGAACTCAATTTGTCGCAGAGAACAGAAACAATATAAGTATTTAATTTCGTCAATGTAACAAACTGAATATTTCCGAATATCTATCATCTCATACGAAGTTGATGATTCTATCAACCAAAATTAGATCATTAAAATCGCTAACAGTATTTTAATGATGAAAATATATACAGAAAAGTGAGGTAATTTCAGTCAGATCATTTAATTTCTCTAATTGTAAGACAATGCAATAAGCAATAATGGAGCGATGATTGTATGATTTTTTTAAAGATTTGAAGCAATGTAAATACGTAAACAGTTGTTTTTATGATATACAGGGTGTTTCAGAACATAGGTATGTCGGAAAATGAAGGGCGTGATTCTTTGGCTCATTCAAAGAAGAAAAGTTCTTATTAACATGGGTCCGCAAACGCAGGATATTCGAGATATAGTGTCAAAATTTATCTCGATATCTCAGGAATCGTTTAAGATACAGAACTCAAATTTTTATACAGGTATTGTCATTAACATTAGCTACTTTTGAGCGCTAATTCAATTTTTATTCATATGACAGTGGCGGTGATTTTAGGATTGTGTGGTCTAATTTTTACGACTTTGGGAAAATTGGCAGTTTGAAAGCATATTTTAAACCGCCAATGTTTTCTACAGATAAAACTAAAGGCGTTCTATGATGGAAAACATGAAACATGAAACATGAAAGAAAGTGGCAACATGATAATAAAAATTTATATCAAAATCCTTCTACGGTATAATGCAGGCTTCTAACCAACGCAACGTCTGAGTGACTGACGTACCCTTTCGAAAGTGTCCGGAGTATAGACCTTTTAGTGCGACGTCACATATTTACGCAACCCGCAACAAACTGTCATCGTCGAAATTGTACACTCCGAATCTGAGCCTTATGTACGGTTTACATAGATACTATGAAATGAACAACTTCAAATTAATTTATTTTTACAAGGATTTAGGAGTATTTAAGAACAACCAACAGGTGTTTCGTAAAATTGATACACTAACGTGCTTAAAACTTACAAAAAAACGATATAAAAGAATATTCCTAAATTCAAATACATTAAAAATGTAACATTAGCCGTGTTATTCCTATTGTGCATGCCCGGAAAGAATAGCCTCATACAGAGGCGAGATCTTGTTGATATGCTGTCATCATTAGCATATTTTCTAGTTCTATTTTTATTGTTTTTCTTGGTATTGTGCTGTGACAGTGTGTTATCGAGTGTTTATTTCGTCAAGTGATTTATTATAGACATATAGACGTACTCTTAACCATAACCAAACTTTTCTTGATTGATATCTTGTTGCGAGACTACAGAATTTACGCAGTTCGCGGATAGACATTTGACGTTTGACCTCAGAGACAGGCATGCTGTAGTGGTACCTAGACACAGATTGGCAAAGTCAGCTAATGGTCCTTTTGTTATGGCACCTAAAATATATAACCACCTTCCAGTTAATATAAGAAATATTCAGAGCATCCCGTCCTTTCAAAAGTCGTGTAGAGTGTTACTTTTGACAAAATCGTTCTACACGGTGCGTGAATTTTTTGAGTGTAGTTTTCTTTGATTGTTGTTTNTCGTTCTACACGGTGCGTGAATTTTTTGAGTGTAGTTTTCTTTGATTGTTGTTTGTCTTGTATTGAGCAAATTGACGTTGTAGTCAATGATTCTGCCATTGTTATTTATTTGTATAAATTCTTATTGTGAATTTTATTGTTTTTACTTGACGTTTTCCATGCATTGTATTATGTCTCAGCAGAAATAAAGCATATTATTATTATCATTATCATTATCATTATCATTATTATTATTATTATTATTATTATTATTATTATTGTTCTATAATTTTAAAATATAAATTCTATAATTATTTTACTTAGTCAATTGAGATTTGAAACTTCTTAAATATTTCTAATATTGCCAGAATATCGCGATATTTAACATAATGACAATGAAGACATTTTTTTGGCACTTATGTCCAACGTACATAAGGTCGAAAATCGATCTTGTGCACTACGTGGTTGCCTATTTTTTTGGCGTATGTGACGTCACTACTAAAAAGGTCTATTGTGAATCGTATTGCAGGATGCAATAATGCGATTCCACAGTTCTTTGACACTATTAACTGGTGTAGTGTAAAGTAATTATCTTAAGCGACCACAAAGAAAGAAATTCAAAACATTTAGATCTGGCATTTTTTTTAGCATGTTGCCACTTTTTTTCATGTTTTCCATCATAAAACGCCATTTATCTTGAAAACGATTCGCGTTAGAGCTTTTGATAATGAGAACTTTTTTTATTTTATTTAATTTTATGTAGAAAGCATTGGCGATTTAAAATATGCTTTCAAAATGCAATTTTTCCAGAGTTGTAAAAATTAGAGACGAAAGAACCTCACGCAATCCTAAAATCCTCTGCTGTCATATGAATAAAAATTGAATTAGCTAATATTAATGATAATACGTGTGCAAATTTTGAGTTCTGCATTTCAAACGGTTCCTAAAATATTGCCAAAAAACTAAAAAAAAAAAATATTTTTTTTGACACTATATCTCGAAAACGGTGCGTTTGCGGACCATGTTAATAAGAACTTTTTTTCTTAGAATCAGCCAAAAAATCACACTCTTCATTTTCCGTCATATGTTTTTGAAACTCCCTTTATATTGGCACGGGTAGATTTGATTATGAATATATGTTGTCAATTATACATAAGTATATCTTTAGTTTTCAATTGTATTTAAAATTGTAGGTACCTACCTATTTCTCTTGAGGCAGTGTACCTACTTCTCAAGTTATTTTAGATCTATTGTAGTGAAAGGTAATGGTAATGTTAAGATATAAAGGACAGAACTCGAAAATGACTATGAGGTTAGATATATTTTGCATACTTAGGTTTTTGATATCTAAGAACACTGTTTGACTTTATTTGGTAGCATTTTTATAAAAAATATATTAATTTATTCGAATTAGCTTAATACCTTTGAAATAAACTAAAAATTGCTCTTGTCAAATTTTCGTAGATTTAGGAATAAATTGCATAAAGTGACTGAACTTTTTTTTCACAACAGGGGTCGCGGTTTTTCAAAAGAATTTTAATTAACACGTAACAAGTAGCAAAACTAAATCTGAAAGATATTGTTCTAAAATTTATTAAAATGACGAAAATGAAACATTTAAAATAAGTAATTATAGCCTAATATTATAAATATTGTCATTAGCAAGAATAAGTTAAAAAGGAGAATAAATTTATAAAAAAAAAGAAAACTTTGCAGATGAACGTTGTATTCGCTTGCAAATCACAAACTACAAATAAAATTACACTATTTTAATTATTGCAAATTTTATTTGCAATTATTCATGCTATAACAATGTTAAACTAGGTTTACATATTTGCATTTATGTTTAACTACATATTTTTTATTATTATTATTATTATTATCAATACCAATTTCATTGAGATTAAGTTTTTCTACGGGTTAACCTATTAAAATTCTTTTGAAAAACTATACCTACTTAATTCCTATTGCAAAACAAATGGAGTTTCATCATTTTTATGCAATTTAGCAAAAATATTTTTTTTATTTGAAAATTCATGTCTCGAATACGGTACGATTTCGGGCCAAAGTAAAACAAACTTTATTGCTCACTTTTACGTAAGGAATGTCTGCTTGTTTGTACACTTTCTCGTGGGGTAATCCGTATAACTAAAAATTGTTTAACGTGCATTTGAATGACTGAAAATATAACACCGTTTTGAAAAATTAATTATTTTTAGTCGTTTTCAAGAATAACGCTTTTCCCGAGATATATCGATCACCCTGTACGAATTCTACGTAACGGAACAGGAACGACAATGGAAAAAGTTTATAAACTAATCTTAACTGTGAAAGTATACAAACTAATAAAAGAAGTATTATTATTATTATTATAACTGATATAATTTTTAAATTTTGAAAATGAATATATATTTTCGAAATGTCAATTTATTGATATCAGAGAGCAGCTATATGTATTATACAGGGTGTCCGGTAAGTACCTCCTAATCTCTCGGGAGTGTATAGGGGAGGTCAAAATAAAACTAGTCCTTCCTATAATTTTTTTTCCTAATGTGCCCCCTAACGAAGTTATGGGGGGTCAAAGGGGTACCTAGAAATTAACGTTTAGGGTTATAACTTTGAAACCACCCTGTATATTTTAATAAAATTTTCGTACGTTGTATTACACATGGAGCTCTACGATTTGATGCTAAAATCAACTTTTTGCTATTATCAGGTGTCCAGAAACGGACTGGCCCTATCACAATTTTTCTCAAAATTTTGACAGAAGTAATTTTATCAAACTGAAAATATTATTATTAGATACTCTGAAGGTTTTTCTTTAAAAATGGTACTCTTTATTTATTTCGAAAAAATGAACGGTTTGCGAGATAAATCGGTTTTGAAAAAAATTGGTAACAAATACAACAACAATTAAAATTTATTTTTTTTACATATTATTTCATGCATTTAATTTCTTTAACTTTATCAAGTCCAGAAATCTTTGAACGGGTTGGCTATACTTTATGAGCAAGTAGTGACCAATTAAAAATAACATTTGAAAAATAACTTACTTACAAGACATGCAACAAAGAACATTCAACAATGAACAAAGGTACCTAAATGTTACTTCGGTAGATGTTCAAAATGAGCACCCCGTACTTCAATGCACTTTCTAATCCTACGAATGTTTTCCCGGTGCACTTGAAATAATATTCCGTGATTATTGCGGAGATGGTCACAGTTCTGTGTTAGCCTCAGCAGAAGTTCCTCTCTACTATTTACGGGTGTTGAATAAACGTTATTTTTTAAATGACCCCACAGAAAAAAGTCTAATGGGTTTAGGTCGGGCGACCTAGGTGGCCATAATACAGGTCCGCCTCGACCTATCCATCGATCACCAAAAACATTCGTCAGATGTTGACGTACTAAACGATCAAAGTGGGGTGGTGCACCGTCATGCATGTACCACATTTCAGTTCTTATTTGAAGGGGCACTTCTTCTAACAAAATATTTAGATTTTCCTCTAAAAATTGCAAATAAAGAGCACCATTAAGTCTTTGCTCCAGAATAAATGGACCAATCAAATGATTCCCGATAATGCCAGCCCACACATTCACCATAAACCTTTGTTGGTAGCGAGTTTGAACTAAAGCGTGAGGGTTTTCTTCATCCCAGACATGTAGATTATGCGAATTAATTATGCCGTCTCTTGTAAAACCTGCTTCATCGGTGAACAAAATAGATGTACCAAAATTATGATTCCGAATATGATGCTGTAAAAACCAATTGGCGTATTGAAGTCTTTTTGGATAATCATCTGGAGACATAGCATGTACTTTTTGGATGTGGTACGGGTAAAGCAATTGTTCTTTCAGAGTTTCATGTACAGCCCATTTTGTAACATTGTTTTGCGCCGCAAGCTTCCTTATGCTATTTGAAGGATTATTAGCAACGTCTTCCAATATTTGTTCCTCTACATGAGGGTCTCGTACTCTCCTCGGGGCTCCTGCTCCACCACGGCGTGGCAAAAAGCTTCCTAAATAAAGGATTCGGAAGAAATTAGTTTCACTAACGTTTTTCACTATTTTTTTTTACCTGTTTCTCTTAAACTACGATCAACTCTTTCAAAAGTTTTTGGACTCGGCAAATGTCGACCCGGAAACCTTTCCTCATAAAGTCTTCTTGCCTCCACGGAGTTGCATAATGCTTCCCCATAAATTAGGTGCATATCAGCATATTCTGCACAGGAATATTCTTCCATTTTTAAATGTTATTTCTAACGGCTTAAAACGAATACCACAATAAAATTGAATTTTTATTCTGTCACGCGCCTTTGACAAGTACTTTAAAATCAACAGGGTCTAACAACGAAAACAATAGAAAAGAACTCCATGGAGACAAGAGCAATAATAATTTGTAGATGTATTTTGGTCATAGATGTTGATTTTACAAGAAACGGCATTATTCATTCCCTTAATTCACCACCAGTAAATGTTTATGGTGAATCTGTAGGCTGGCACTAGCGGGAATGATTTTATTGTAAAAAAATAAATTTTAATTGTTGTTGTATTTGTTACCAATTTTTTTCAAAACCGATTTATCTCGCAAACCGTTCATTTTTTCGAAATAAATAAAGAGTACCATTTTTAAAGAAAAACCTTCAGAGTATCTAATAATAATATTTTCAGTTTGATAAAATTACTTCTGTCAAAATTTTGAGAAAAATTGTGATAGGGCCAGTCCGTTTCTGGACACCTGATAATAGCAAAAAGTTGATTTTAGCATCAAATCGTAGAGCTCCATGTGTAATACAACGTACGAAAATTTTATTAAAATATACAGGGTGGTTTCAAAGTTATAACCCTAAACGTTAATTTCTAGGTACCCCTTTGACCCCCCATAACTCCGTTAGGGGGCACATTAGGAAAAAAATTATAGGAAGGACTAGTTTTATTTTAACCTCCCCTATACACTCCCGAGAGATTAGGAGGTACTTACCGGACACCCTGTATAATTACCTATATGTACTGAATTATACCAAAAACATTTGAGCAGTGTTCGTTCCTTACAAATATGAATATGTAACATGGACATAATTATGTGAATCTCACTATACAGGGTGGTCCGAATTTTATGCAGGAAACTTCGAAGGTAGATCTCTCTTTAAAATAATATGTGTTTGCCTTATAAACATAGGTCTGGAACGGACCCGTTTTGGGGATACAGGGTATTGAGGTTTTAAAAAAAAATGATTTTTTGTTGATATCGCACACTACCTCACAGGTGGTGTAGAAAGGAGTGTAAATAATTTTGTTGATGTGCTTTCAAATTGCACTTACTTTACTTTGCATAAACAAATATTCTTGTAATATTATCGTTAGATGTGTCTGCCACAAGGGGATTGTATTGGTATGAATAACATGAGAACGGCGAATCTTAGGGAAAAAATTAAAGTCACCTTTTTTACGTATTTTGTGCATTAAAATATAAATCAGTTACAACGACATGTAAAAAATGCAGTGGCGTAGGTTTTTTTTGTAAAAAAGGGGGTGACCCCTGTCCAGTTGTACACCACTGGTTGAACCTTTAAAGCTCATATTTCAGGGAATATAAGGCCTACTATCATACATTATATGTACCAAATTTTATTGAGATTGGAAAATTTTTTCCATAAAATATCCCTAATAGCACTTCTCTAATATTTGAAATAAAAAATTGTCTATCATGAGATGTATTTGATAAAAGTTTGTAAAAACGAGTCGATTAGAAAATTAATAGGATGGCTAGTCCTTACGTGAAACGCACGATAGAAAATAAAATAATATTCCAAACTTCAAGTCAACGCCCTGTGCATTGGTGACGAATTCTTTATTATTGGTAAAACTACGTCTACTCGCTGTTCTGCTCATGAACTCGTCTAAAACCCTTACTGGAGACAGTACAAAGGGGATTTCAGTATTTCTTTGGCAGCTTTGTTAAGAGATGAAGGTTTTATCGGATTATGTGTTCTACTGAGGTGATTCCTGAGACATTTAGTTTTACTGAAATTCTGAACAAAATTCGTTTAATTCTTAAATAGAAATTTGTCTCCCTGGAAATAGTTACTTATATTTTGGTTCCTTCTTGAGGTATAAAGAAAATTTCTAAAGCTATATTCTCTGTATGTATAATAAACTAAGCCCAATAACTAGATCATTGCAATTTATAATATTTAAGAATAAAATAAGAAGTTATATTACAAATAAAGCTTATTACTCTGTAAAGGAATATATAATACCAAATATTATTTAACTTCTAATAAATTCCTTGTATGATTTTCTCTTGAGGTGCACTTTTTATACTGCCATTCTCTTATTATGTATTCCCTTTTTTTATTGTATTTTAGATATTAAGTTGACTTTTATTAAAACCAGGTGACGCAAGTGACGCCAGTGACGCACCGCTTCACCTAAAATTTGCGTTTAGTTGTGCAATTTAAAATTATTGTTAATTTTATATAAATTTTATACATAATTTAAGTATAATTCTATATTGAAAATGTATTGTTTGTATGTTTTATACACGGAAATAAACTGTATAGTTGTGCGGTGAATGCCTTCTAAAAAAACATTGTCTTCGTTGAGCGCGAACATCAAGCAAGTGATGCGGATCGAAATCAGTCTGTATACCGCTTCTCTTCGTAGGGTTGTTGTTTACGGCGGTTATCATGGCAACGAGGCGACCAACACGTGAGTGCGTCGCCCAGTGCACGATTATAACGGCTCTTTCTTAATATTTGTTTTTTATCAATAATTGTAGAAATGTTTCCTATGTATGATCCAGTATGTATTTTATTGAAAACGTCATTTTCGAGATGGAAAATTGCGGACAAAAAGGATTTTTTAAATTGCGAGAGACCTGTGCCTTCTCTGGATGTGGAAAAACGGGGGAAGTCAAAAGACAAAGTGTATGTTCGGAAGATTCGAAATAAATGGTATTCGGAGTATAAGTGGTTCTGTGGAAGTGTTTATTTAAAAAAACTTTTCTGTATGCCGTGTTTAATTGGATGTAAAGTCGGGCGTGTGGAATTAGAAGGGATTTAACAATTTTGGGAACGTCACGCGAGGCTGTCGTAACCACGAAGCTTCTTTAGAACATATATGGTGTGCGTTAATGTTCGCAAAAGTCCACAAGCCGAACTAATATTTCTATTTTTTACAAAATCTAAATGAAAATCCTTCTCGCGAACGTCAGTTTTTCGGTAATATTGCAAATGCAACTAAAAATTTCCAGATTCATTTAAAGCCGTTTGACCTTGAAAATTTGAAAATTTTCGCCAGCGGCGCTTTTTTTTTTCTTTTTAGTCAATCAATGAATATGTTTCACCCATTCTCAATATTACGAGCCGCCACTTGTTTTAATGGTTCTGTATAGGATTTATATGTTTTTAACTTAAGTTATGACAGCAGAAATGGTTCTACATATCAGAGTATAATTTGTACGAATGTATGATTTTTGTTAAAATTGTTTTAACGCTGTGTATAGGATTTGTACATTGTATTTTTTTATAACAATACCAACTGTTTTACAGTACACATTTGTACGAATGTATGTAAACAGTGGTCAAATAAATATTTATCTATCTATTTTGGTTGATAAATTGAAATCAAATGGGATAGAGAGCTTAGAATATGTTAAACATGGAGTACCTCAAGGATCCATACTAGGACTAACACTTCTTTTAATATACATGAATGATTTTATGAATTCGATAAATGATGTAGTCTTAAATATTTTATTTGCTGATGATAATAGCATATCAATAAGAAATAAAAAATTGTTATATTTACTAGAAGATGTTCCTAGTTTACAGTCAAATGTTCAGAAGTGGTTTACTAGTAATAAACTCGCTTTAAATATAGCTAAGACTAAGACCATTATATGTATTTACCTTAAGAGAAATTGAAAGACATAAATAGGCATTTTGTTAAATTCCTGGGCGTATATTTGGATTCTAAATTGCTGTGGGATCAATACACAAATATATTTGCAAAAAAATCTACAAATATATGTAAATACTACAGAACCTTGTAGGCAAAGTATCATTAAATACTTTAAAAATTACTTATTACTGATTCATTCATTGAATATCTTATGCTATTCTTGTTTCGGGGCATGCAACTTGTAAGAATGTATTTGCCCACCAGAAAAGCTGTTAAAATTATGACTGGATTGGTTTATACAGAAATTGTAAGAAACAATTTATTAAATTAATTATACTTACCGTTCCATGCATCTATACAGGGTGATTCAGAAATTCAGAAAAAAAAATTTAAATGTACAGGGCTCTTACAAATACAATTTTGTAAAGAAAAAATCAAAAAGGGCAGTTCAAAAATAATTTAAAAATACACTTCTGCACTGGAAACTGGTCCACTGTAAAACCTGACCTTGCCCAATGCTGGCATGGCGGAAAGTGTGATAAAAACGGACAAAAACTTTCACAAAGAAAGAAATAGAATTTTATAGCACCTATTTTATATCAGCAAATTGCTTTTGCCACTACAGCAGGGCCTTAATAATCCGTACCCCAGCTAGTTCGAACGCCTCTATAATCCGAACGACCCCCCTTACCCCTGCGCAACCGCCGTTTCTCACAGTTTCTGTCTCGCCAGTGCCATACGCAGTGCGTTTTTTGTTTGGAATGGGCAGATGAAGTCGACATTTCTATTCTGGAAAAAATGCTGTTACGTAAATTAAGGAATAAAGCATTTTCTATGTCGCTAAATACTACTCGTCAAAGCACTATAGTGGAATTCTTTAAAAAATGTGATTAATAGCATTGTATCTAACATACATCTAACGTACATACTTAAATAAATATATTATAATGTAAAATATTTTTGTTTTATTTCGAAAAATCCCTTTCAAAATGTCTACATACTATAATCCGAACGCTTCGTGAATCCGAACAGGGTATAAATTTTCGGTGTTCGGATTATCGAGGCCCTGCTGTATTGTTATTATTAATTAATAAAATTAGTTTGTGGTTTTAAATAATAAAATAATTGACACCTAATGTTACAACTGTTCAAAATTTTATCCACCGACGTGTAAACATATTTGGGTCCATCTTACTCAGTTTCTACGAACTAACACAAATTTTATCTTGCTTCACCATAACACAAATGCTTCACCATAATACAAAATGTTCTCTTGCTTCACCATAAATTAAAACGATATCCATCAACTTCGTGTTGCTATACACGTAAACCATTTTTGACACCAACTACTAAAAAACTATTGTAAACACCACAGATAACAGGTAAACACTAACACAACGACGATTGTAAAATCGGAATTCAGTATTCGGAGTCGCAAAGGCTACGTGGCTCTCCATGCATATTGCAAATGGCGCTAGAGATTACTGTTGTCCAGCTATGTAATGGTTGAATGTACAACTTCAATAATTTTTTTCTCGAAAACTATAAGGATTTTACACAAATTTTTTTTTAAGATATTGACTCCATTTCTCATGCCGCATCTATTCCCAAATTTTTTTGGATAAGTTATGAACCACCCTGTATACTTCAATGTCTCATGTACATAAAACAAAATCTGAGCACATTTCAGACTAGAACTACGTATAGTATTAGATCAAGAAACAATCTGATAACAAATTTCTTGAGATTGAACAGGATGAGAAATGGTACAGAATATTTAGGTATAATGGTACTGGGATATATTAAAAAAAGAATTTAAACTAAAACAATATCAATCTATATTAAAAATTTTTAAAACTAACACAGTCAAAATAAATAATCTACTCTACCAATTGCCGAACAGCTTAGTTTTGGTACTAGGCTTTCTCTTGACAGCTGGACTTAAATTGCTAGTTAAACGCAATTTTTTAATCACACTGGGTGTTCCATCTGTAGCCTTTCTTTTTTTATCCTAAAAAAAAATTGTAAGCTGAAGGTATTAGCTTCCTTTGATTAATTCACTCACTTTACTAACAACTGAAGTTTCTTCCACGGTGACAGTTTGAAAAAGAAAATTCCTAGAATTTTTTGCTGTGGCTGTCCCCAAAGTCACAGATGTCACTTTATTATATTCAGCTAGCCTCTGCAGCACTTGGTCATTTCGACTCAAAAATGAACCCCTTTTGCTCTAAAAGAAGAATTTTTTTCATAGAAATAAAGTGCCAAGTAAAGAAAATTACTTTAAAAGAATAGTATATTAAAAACCAAGATGGAAAGTGGCTCGTTATGTCGAGAGATTAAGAAGTTAATTGAGTTAATGTTGAGGTAAACTTAATCTCGAAACAGGAAATGAGTATATTCACCAACTTTTGTATACTACTTTATTGTCAACAAAAAATGCATATGAATAAAAATAAATTTTACTTATTAATATTAGTCCAAATGAACAAGTGTCAAACTAATAAGACCTTCGTCACTGTGATACGATAAATAATTATTTCCTATTTTTATCCGGAACAAGTTCAGGTAATGTTCGTTACAGACCAGTTTCTTCGAAAGAAGCACAGGGATTACAAATTTAGATAAAAACAACAAAATATTAAAATATGACCAATTTATTTTCCTTTCCACCTGGGTTGAAAGTGACAATTTTTTACCAAGGTGGAAAATAATAGTTCGTTAATAGTAAAAAAAAACTGTCAAAAATAACTTAATTATGTATGTGATTGGAAATAAATCAATTTGTTAATATATTGCCAAAACGGGCTGATGGAAATTGCATCAAAATTAAAAAATACAAATTTTTCCTAATAATATCTATTGTAAAAATTAAATTTTCGGTAACCATACAAAAGAAGGACTAGAGGGGGACTAAATTTAACAATGTATTTCCTATCTGGATTGATTTATCGAAATATTTGAAAGTTTCAGATTAAAAAATGTACCCTTTATATTGAAATTTTTATTTGATAGTAATATTCCATTCTTTTAACTTCGTGTCGCAACTTATATAAAATGAAGATTTTGAGAAAAATAAGAAAATCCGTTTGTATCTGTTGATTATAAAAAGATAATTATTTGCATGTGTCTAACCCTTTTCCATGGGCGTAGCTAGGGGGGAGCAGGGATGTGCACGGCACACCCCCAGAAGGCCCAGTACTCACCCCAGAAAAACATCTAATATTATCAACTTATCTTTGTCATATCGGTAATGCGCGGTTTTTTTTAGGATCAAATTAAAACGTGTTCAAAGGAGTAGGGCCCCTACGGCCGGTTTTTGGCCTAATTTATTTTTGGCTGAAAAAATTTTTTTTAGTACCTACTAGCAATACTGAATTATTTCCACCATAAACAGACCAACACCCTCACCCTCCTTTCCCCCTTCACCCCCTTAAATGGTGGGGAAACCATTGCTTATTACAGGAATCTTTAAAGAGTTTAGAGATGCAAAAGACATTCAATTCCTATGAATCTTACATATGAAGAGTTTTTTGGGCCGCTGATCACGAATCTGGTCTCAGAATCTCGAAATTCAAGATGGCGGATCCAATATGGCGGACAAAAAAATTAAAATATCTCACAATGCACGAATTTTTGTATTGGGGGTTTTTGTGTCTTTCGGTATCCCATTTGGCCAGTATAAAAATTGAAATGTCTTCAAAATGCACAAATATTGTTGAGGGGTGTTTTGGATCGCTAATTACGATTCTGCAGTCAATATACACATACACGTTGATATAATTGTTATCTTTTTATTTTTTACTTTACTACTACACAAAAATTCATGCAGTTTAAAGACATTTTAATTTTTTCGTCGGCCATATTGAATCCGCCATTTTGAATTTCGTGATTTAGAGTCCAGATTCGTAATCATAGACCCAAAAACCTCATTACAAAAAAATTCATGCATTTTGAAGACATTTCAATTTTCTTGTCCGCCATATAGGATCCGCCATTTTGAATTTCGTTATTCTGAGACCAGATTCGTGATCAGCGACCCAAAAAACTCTTCACATGTAAGATTCATAGGAATTGAATGTCTTTCGCATCTCTAAACTCTTTAAAGATTCCTGTAATAAGCTATGGTTTCCCCACCATTTAAGGGGGTGGAGGGGGAAAGGAGGGTGAGGGGGTTGGTCCGTTTAGGGTGGAAACGATTCAGTATTGCTAGTAGGTACTAAAAAAAATTTTTTTAGATTTTTCAACCAAAAATAAATTAGGCCAAAAACCGGCCTTAGGGGCCCTCCTCCTGTGATATTGGTAAGTCGCTAATTGCAGAGACCTTTTGTTTTTTTTAGAAGCCACCATACAGCTTGCAGGCCTGAGCCCAGCCCAAGCAAATGTTGTAGCTAGGCCCATGCCCTTTTCGAGAATTCAGGATGGTAAATTTAATTCAATTTTGTTTAAAAATTTGGTAGAATTTTCAGAAATACTCATATTAAATTTTTATTAGCTGTTTCACTATACATGTTTCAAAATTAACTATTTTGTTTAATAGACTCTGCAAGTGAAGCGCAAATAGCGAATTTTGTCGAACACATTTTCTTTTCTACTTTCTCTCCTACTCTCGACACAAAATAAAATCAATTGAATAGATTTTGGTGAGTTTTTTTGATATTCAATTTTTTTTAATATACAGTCCATTTGAAAGACCTGTTAGGCTGTGGTCAGTGAATGGTCGGACTAGTCCGGTCAAACTTCTTTAGTCAAACAATTCGCTGAATGGATTTGTATTAACTGTATTAAAACCTGCCCAATATTCAGCTGATTGGGCTGATCCCCAAAATATTTGAGCGCTGAACAACTTTGACTGGTCCGACCATTCGCTGAACACAGCCTTAGTGTCCCATCATATACTGACTGCAAAAAAAATAACTTACCAATAAAGTAAATGACTGCTTTAAAACGGGACTCTCTGATACAATGTTGTTTTTATCAATGGGTGTACTATTTTGTGAATTCGACTGACTCCTCTGTAAGACTTTCTGTCCAATTTTCAGCAACTGGCTGTCACTTAAGAGATTATCGTCATCCAAATCCTGCGAGTTGATCAGCTTCTTCTTTAGAAACATTTCTCTTTCATGCCTCCTTTTCCTCCACTGTTCCTCACTTTCTTCTTCCTCTAGATATACATCATCCTCTTCCTTTCTTGTTTCATTCGATTCAATAACGGAATCAATATTCTTCCATTTAAACTGTCTTTCTCTGCCGGTACCATGTAATTCACCATCCTCCAATAACATTTCTTGTAATAATTTGACCTCTCGTGTGTCATCATCCAACATTCTTCGCATGTGAATCTTTTCCAAGTCAGTTCTAATTTGTTTTTCATCAAATTTTTCATCGTCACCTTGTTCAAACTCCATCGTATCTAAATCTTTTTCATCTTCGTCTGCACTATCCCATTCCGATTCTGACAATTCGGCCTCGTTTTCAAAGAAATCTGAAGGTTTCAATTTTTTCATGTTTGTGCCGTCTGAAAAAATGTTGGTAGAAATATATAATTCCACATTGTTTCAAACTTACAATCATCATCCAGAACTCCTATTTCATTTTCTTCAGAGTCATAAGCTACATTATCTGGTGCTATATTACTGTCTTCATCATCATCAATTTCGTCTTGTAAATCTATGACTTCTTCATCGTTCTCATCTTCAGAATCTTCATCATCTGCAAAAGTATGAAATAATCATTTCATACATAAAGATTGACTATTTTTTTGTAAAATTTTTAGAAACGGCTAGATAATCAAAATAATAGTATTTTATACATATATATTCAAAAAAAAATTACTGTTTCAAGATATAAGGTGTTAAAAAGCTATTTTCGAAAAAAAAACATTCAAATTTTACAGAATATTTTTGGCAACAATTGTTTTAAATGTTTCAATTTTATCAGGGTTTTATAAAAGAGTGTCTTTATAAAAAATATGCCATTGACAAAATACAAAACTGTTCATTTTACAATAAAAAAAATGTGGTCATGAATTTTTCTTATAGCTGTTTTACATTGACAATTTATTCATGAACAAATTGATGAAGTTCTTCATGAATTAATTCACGAATTTATTGATAAACAGTGTGGTTTTACACTGCTACAGACTGTCAAGTTTTTTGACGCATGAATCAGTTCTACCAACAAATCAAAGAAGCAAATAAATTTCAAAAATGTCACCTTTCCACTCATAATTGTAGTGATACAACAGTGGTACCGTTTTGACCCATATTATATAAATATTAGTTTTTGTAACAAATCAGTAAAAACATTGTAAAACTAGTACGACGCCGCACAATTATTTACATATTCCAATAACATAACCTCATTACTGATCTGAGGCTGGAAATCTGTTGGGTTGGTACTTCTGAACTTCAAGAAGAAATAAACGAAAATTAGAACCATGTTCTAATTCGTCAAGAACATGGTGAATAAATTCATGAAGTTATTTGATAGCAGATTTATTGCTTTACATTTCTCCAATTTCTTGATGAAGCGACTTCATGAATTAATTCATCAATAAATTGTAAATGTAAAACAGCTTTTATAAATCGCTTATTTCTAAATAAAACATTTTTATTAAGATAGAAATTTCACGGTTGTTTTACTTAAAACATATTGCTCTGTAACTGTGTTAATAATAAAATTAAAAAATGTCTCAAACAAAAGGTACGAAAAAAATTTCCAAACATTTTAAAGTTATTTTCTATTACACCGGATGTATCGTTTATCCTAGGCAATATTTTACATATATTTTTCAAATTATGTTTCAATATTATTTGCTAGTGGGAAAATATATAATTTCTATTCATAAAATGCTTTTTGTAAATACATTCTATTGTTGTTAATTTTAGGTTAAAATTTGAAGAGCACTCTATTATCATTTTTAATTTTTGCCAATGGCCTAAGAGTTTTTTTTTAATTAAGACACCCACACTTTTTCTAAAGCACTAATGCACTGTTTCAAGGAATTAAAATACCAGATCTAAAATGTGGAAGTTGGAATTAATGTGATGGTCTGGCAGGGTGCCATGGCACAAAGGCATTTGTAGGAACGAGAAAGCGGATGAACTTGCTTGGAAGGGATCCGAGACAGAGTTCATTGGCCCGGAGCCCTTCTGTGGCACATCTCCCAGTGTGATCAGGCAGGCTCTGAGCAAAAGGATCGAGACAGAACATAGGAAATACTGGACTTCAAGACCAGGACATAGCCATTCTAAGGAGCTCATGGAGTATCCCTTGAAGGAAAGAGCAAACGATTTACTGAGCTTGAATAAACTCAGGAGAGTGGCGGGACTCATAATGGGACACTGTCACTTTAGGAAACATCTACATAAGCTAAAGCTTGTAGACAGTCCGATCTGCCGAGGACGTGACTCGGCGAGTGCCCAGGATTTGCACTTAGTAGAATGACGCTCCTGGGGAGACCCTATTTGGAACCCAAGGAACTGAGAGAAGTGTCAGCAAGGAAGCTTTTGGACTTTGTCAAAAGGACAAAACTACTTGCTGAACAGGACTAGTAGTGGGACACACAATAGGCCTAATTAGGCTATGGTGTCATGGAACTTATTAAGACCAACCACTAGAAAAGAAGAAGATGGTCTGGCAGGACAACTCCAGGTCTCCATCCCATTAAACATGCCTCAAATATGTTTGGAAATCAATTAAGAGATCATCCTAATCAAGACTGATTCAAAACCATAATCAAATGTTTATTTTGAACATAAACTGTTGATGCAAAGATTTACTCCAAAACAAAGGCAGAAATACTTGATATTAACTTAATTAAAAATGTTGCTTGTTTTCATACAACAAATTTCTAACTTTAGAAGTTTTAAATTCTTAAATTAATTGTTAAACACGTAACGTTTTGTTATTTACAGATTAATATTAAGTTATTAAAATTGTTTAGTTACACATTAATTTCTTGGAGCAGAGTAAAACTGAAAAATTTTAAAACTGGGTTTTTGAGGTCAAAAACATTCTATGAAATACTTGAGAAAAACTTTTTCTTAAAAAAACTTTAACACGCCATATCTGAAAAATGTTCTTCAAATGTTCCCCTGAATACCAATCTGATTTTTCATTTAATTTTATCAATAATCAAGTTATATTTCGATTTTTAAATTGCCCTTAAACTATTGTCGAATAGTTCGAAACTAAAGTTTTCGAAAAAAATTATTTGCTATTTTTTTATAAAGTAATGTGTTTAGTTTATGAATCTCAATGTTAATGACCTGTTTTAGTTGACTTGCGTAATATCAATAGGTACCTCTGATGTGATATGACAATGAAAATACTAAGCAACATAAAACAAAGTTAATTCGGCAAAACGAGAATGGGTGAATATGTTATTATTTAATTTTATTACACTTATTTTAATATGCAATTTATTCGTTTACAAGGTGTTTGTAATACCTACGGTATGTAAACCCGCCAATTTCAGCTCTGATGTATTCGTTTTTCTGTATGATGTGTTTATGTATCTTCATTGTTAAATTTCTGTGTGATATTTATGAAAAAATATGTACATATACAAATCAAGAAAGATGAGATTTGACAAAACTATGCATGCACACATTGTAACTGGTGCATATGGTTGTTTGGGGTAACACTAGCCTGTTCAGAAGAGGGATATAAAATTAAAATGTTTTTTTCAATGGAATGGAAGAAACAAAATTATGGGTTTCTAAAGATCAATGCCCTCATATAAATATAACTTCCATTCAAAGTTACATCCCGTCTGTACATACAGGGTGCCCCGAAATTCATAAGACAAATTTAGGGGACCCGTATTTTTTCTTTTTGCCAACTGGCCCCCTCTTTCGAAGTTACAGAGTTTATATCTCAAAACCATGTTGGACGAGAATCACTAAATTTGGTACACAGGGGTTTTATGATATGTCGAATCTCACAGTGCTACGCTTTTTGGCGAGAAACCCCCTTAAGACACTTTTTCGTGGGCCCCCTTGTCTTTGGAACCAGAAAAATTTGGTCGCAAATTTGATTTTTTTTTTTTTAATTATGTATCAGTTAGCTAGAAAGCCATTGAATTTATAAACTTTTTTGTCTCGATAATTTTTTCATAAAACGCAATGTTTTTGAGGAAAATGGTGAATCACGATATGCATTTGATCACATTTTGACATTTTTCTCGAAAATATTGCGTTTTACGAAAAAAGTATAAAGAGACAAAAAAAGTTTCTTATGGGAAGTGGATTTCAGCCAATTTTTTTAAAACTTTGTAGGTTGTTAGTTCTTAACAAGTAGATCAAAAGTCTCAATGGGCACAAAGCCCCAAATCCACCCCTTCCCCCCCAAAAACTGCCTCCAAGTAGCGAGGAGTTTACTTGTCGTTTTATGAAAAAAAGTTTCAAATAAAAGTTGTTTATTTCAATGAAATCTAAAAAAAACTATTCGTGGTTTCTTCGAAAAATCAATGTTTTAGCTTTAAAACGCCACCAAAGTTTAACACAGAGTATACGTATGATAGCTGTATATACACGTGTAAGTTTAACAGCGTTTTACAGCTTGAATATCACTTTTTCGAAAAAATCACAAAAACTTTTTTTTAGATTTAGTCAAAATAAATAACTTTTACTTGAAATATTTTTTCATAAATTCACAAATAAACTTTCTACAGCTATATAAACAATTAAATTGTTAATAACAATTTTCCTGACCCGATTTCGTAAAATTGAGTTGCAGATTCGAATTCAGTGTGAAAAAATACAAGCAAAAAATATATGTGCAAAAAATACGTACAACTATAAAATACAGTAATCTGGAAAATCCGTAGGCTGATTTGTAGGGTACGGGGGGTGTGTGAGGGGCGTTGTCAAGTGGGGCAGTTTGATAATCAAAAATGTGGTTGTTTGGGGTCGTTGATTAAAAAAATAAATTGTTTTACATGCAGAAATCAGTTAAATCGCCCCCGCTACTTGGAGGCAGTTTTTTGGGGGGAAGGGGTGGATTTGGGGCTTTGTGCCCATTGAGACTTTTGATCTACATGTTAAGAACTATCAACCTGCGAAGTTTCAAAAAAATTGGCCAAAACCCACTTCCCATAAAAAAAGTGCAGGGTTCTTTAATGGCTTTCTACTGGACTGATAATTTTTAAGAAATTTAAATACGAGACCAAATATTTTTGACTCCCAAAGACAAGGGGGTACACGAAAAATTGTCTTAAGGGGGTTCCCCCGCCAAAAACGTAGCACCATCAGATTCCACATGTCATCAAACCCCTGTGTACCAAATTTAGTGATTCTCGTACAACAGGATTCTGATATAAAAAAAAAGATTATTCTTAGGGGCGGACTTCACTGGGCTGTAAGTGCGAAAGAGGGGGCCACTTGGCAAAAATAAAAAATATGGGTCCCCTAAATTTGTCTTAAGAATCTGTGACCTAATTTTGTTGCATGAATTTCGGGACACCCTGTATAACAAACTATAATTATTTTTTGATAATCTATTTGTTCTCAAAGTTTGATAAAACATCCTGTGTATGAACAAAATTACCTGAAAACATTATTCTCTTCTTATTTTTCTTCTTTACTCCAACTGTGTCAGTATCATCGTCCGAGTCAATCACACCACCACCAGTTAGTGCTTCTTCGAATTCCTCAACAATTCGCCTCTGAGTGTTAGAGATTAATGGTGACTCAAATTTCTTTTTGAATTTTTCCATTTCCTCTTCGTCTATTAATTGAGAAATTATCAAATCCTGATCTTCATCCAAACTTTTTACTTCTTTATTTGTGTTAAATGAATACATATCTGCAGGAGTTTCAGTAACATTATCTTGTTTTTCTGAAGATCCGTTCTGAGTTATTCCTGTAAATTCACCAGAACAAATATTTAATAAATCCTGAGTTGAAGGTGTCTGATCACCCAATCTGTTTTCTACTAACTCCGCAGTTGAAGGAAATTTACCACTGCATAAATCAACTAAGCGCTCCTCATTCTCTTTGGCATTTAAAGTACTTGGAAATTCCTCAACACGTGAATCAACCGGCTGTTCTTTATGTGTTAAAATAGATTCTTCAGCTTCTTGCATTTCAGGAAACTGTTCACAATAGAGCCCCTCAGCCTAAAAAATTACAGCAATTAAACAATTAATAATACAACATTATCGTCACATTTTTTAAGGACTTACCTGGGAATCTGTCATTTCTGTATCGATGAACAACTTTTTCTGTAAACTTTGCTGCCAGTTTTTCTCTTTCAAAGGAGATGGTTCATTTATATTTTGAAATACCGATGTAACTGGGGAATCTTTCAAATTCTGAAAAAATAATATTACATATTTATGTGAGAATATGTATATTAATAAAAAAATACTTTTGAAGCAGAATTAAAATTCTGCAGTCCTGTTATGTAAGATAATGGAGTTAAAAATTCAAAATCGGACTTCTTTTGAGTTATTTGCCTGATTGGTGTCTGACTAGTTTGTGGTTGATGGGGCGGAAAAATATCATCGTCTTCCTCTAAAAATCAATTATCTATGGGAGAAAATGTTGCATGAAGTTAATTTTCTACTTACGAGTAGTAACACTATTTGCACCTTCATTTTTTTTTAAATCTTCAGATTTTGACACCAGCTCCTCTTCATCAGAATCTTCGGAAAAACCCTTTAATATTTTTTTGTATGTTTTATTTGCACACCGTTTTTCATTACTTGCTTCAGATTCTTCCTCATTTTCGTTGCAATCCGAAGCATCATCAATCTCATTTTCATCATCTGCTTGATTAGCTACTTCATCCTCACTTGTTGCTTCAATAATCTCACCATCTTCATCACTCTCTTCTGCTTCTTCATCAATAAAGATCGACTTTTTCTTTTCCTCGCGATCTACATGATCATTTTCTTCAACTTCTTCTTCTTCTTCCTCACTAGATTCTGTAATGTCCATCTCTTCCTCCTCATCATCAAGGATATCATCGTCATCTGGTCCACAATCCTCATTTTCTCCCTCATCCGTATTTGTTTTCTCATTGTTAGACTGTTCTGTTGTTTTCTTCTTCCACCATTCTGACCTTTTCTGAGCCATTTGATCCTGAAGTTCAATTCGAAGCTTTTGCAGTTTGGCCCCAGGTTTTTCTTCTACAGCAGTTAAGTCACTCTCATCTTCTAGCTTCATTGCTACGGTTTCTTTATGAATTTCGCCACTTTCAAAACTGATAATACTGAAACGAAAGTTTAGTTTTCTTGAAAAAATCTTAAAATACAGAAATTAGAAAGATGAATAGAATTTTTTGCTGATTAAAGAGTTATATACGGTACAATAGCATATAGAGGAGGTTATTTTATGCAAAATATATCTTCCTTTTCGAGATAGAGGGTGTTGAAATTTCTAAAAAAAAGTAGAATATCTTGTGAATAGAAAGAAATAATATTTTATTATGTGGAGGAAATATTTATAACTTTCTACAAACATGCCAATTTTCATGTTGATTGATTCACCATTGGTGTACTTACCAGATGCATTTTACTATTTTCTAAATAAAATAAAAATAATTACAACGTCTTAATTGCAATGTACCACCATTTTTAGAATCATCAGATATTTTAAGAAGAAAATCTATTATTTAATTTTATTTTACTAAATTAAGTTACTAAATAAGTTACAAAAACTGCCAGTTTTTAAAATTATTGAATTAAACAACGGAAAAACTGTTGACTTCTGTCAATTGATTGACAATGTAAGTAAAAATCAAAGCCGCGTAATATTCTAGAAATTTTATTGCAGTGTGCATTGATGTTATCAATTAATTGGAAAACTGTGCAACCTAGGAAAAAATTAAAGAATAGTTTTTATTCTTAAAATACTGAAGGATCCTAAAAATGGTAGTATATTGCCATTAGTCTTTGGTGTCATTATTTTTTAAGAAAATACTAAAATGCACCCAGTAAGTACTCCACTGGTGAATCCATGAAATTGTGTAAATTGGCACGTTTGCAGAAGGCAATTCAACAAATATTTTTTCTACACAAAAAATATGCTTTCTTTCCATTCACGAGAAAACAGAAAAACATTTTTTTAAAAAGAATAAGTTTGAGGAATATATTAATTGAAACTATTTTGCTTAAAATAACCTCTGTACAGGGTGTTTGGTAAGGTTATGCATCCCTTTCAGGAGGCTATATTATAAGTGATTTGTGGTATATTTCCTTAATATACTATATTCCGAAAACGTTTAGTTTCCGATCTACAGGGTGTTAAGTTTTAATAAAAAAAATGCAGATCTATAAATATTGCGGAAACCTCTCAAAATATTTTAATGAAATTTTACAGGCTTTGACAGTTAACAACAATACATGTTTTACGATAAAAATATTGTTTTCAGTTTCACCAATGACGTGCACACAGGCACGTCTCTAAATATTGTTAAAGAAAAAAATGATACACCACTGATTTTTCTTAAAACAAAAATTATTTTTGAATTCCTTGTTCAATTTGGAAGAGAAAAGGTATCTCGACTGTTTTTTATGACGCACTGTTTTCGTGTAAAACAAATAAAATCGATTTATGGCATGGCTTAATTCGGTTTCATAATTTGAAAAATAGCAGAAATTATGCACTTAATTGCTTCACACTCAAACACTCAAAGTGAGCTATTATTAATTTTGTCAAACAATAACAAAAACGAGCGCACAGCCAACATGCTAATTTCTGTTTAGATAGTAAATAGTGAATCTAAAAACTGATAAAAATTTTTTACATTGATAATGTTAACTGCAAGGAATAATTTTTTGTTATAAAATTGGTACAAAAAAAAGCCGAGTGCATAATTTCTGCTATTTTTCAAATTGTTGAAACCGGATTACACCATGCAATAAATCGATTTAAATTTTTTTAATTGAAAACGGTGCGTCATAAGAAAAACAGTCGAGATACCTTTTCTCTTCCAAATTGAACAAGGAATTCAAAAATAATTTTTATTTTAAGAAAAATCAGTGGCATAATTTTTTTCTTTAAAAATATCGAAAGACGCACGCCACTGGTAAAACTAGAAACAATATTTTTATCGTAAAACATATATTGTTGTTAACTGTCAAAGCTTATAAAATGTCATTAAAATATTCTGAGCGGTTTCCGCAATATTTATAAATTTGCATTTTTTTATTGAAACTTTATCACCCTGTAGATCAGAAACTAAGAATTTCGGAATTTGGTATATTAAGGAAATATATCACAAATCATTTGCACTATAACTTCCTGCAAGGGATGCACCGACTTACCAAACACCCTGTATACTACTGAAGTCCTGCTTATGAAAATGGAAACACCTAGTATATATCGGCCCCAGCAATTTTGAAATGTCAACGCAAATGAATATTGCGGAAAATTAAAATTTAATTCATTCACTAATTTTTCATGATTTCATTCCTTTTAAAAAAAAAGACAATTGAACATCTCCCCCTGGAGATACAGATGCAAATTTTGTTTTTTCTTCCATGTTGGAATGCTTTCTTAGGATTATAGATTCCACATAATTTCAAGTCAACATATACTGCCTTAATTTGTTTTTAAAAATATATTTACCTTAGCTCAACATTATTTTTAGGCACTGCTTTTTTAAAATTATGCTCTACAAATCTTTTCATCAGTTTTGTTACTTCATTTGGCTTTGCAACTCCGGTTTCTAGGTCAATTACATCATTAGGACTACCAGTTAACTTTGGGTTAATATTTACTAAGCTCTCCTTAATTAACTCCAATTTTGACAAATTTTTAGGCTGCTCTATAGGAGCGGTAGAAAGTTGATTATCGTCAGAACCAAAATTTTCAATTTCTCTAACTAAATCGGTATACTCGAATGTGCTCCTCTTCTCTGCAGGATTTTCTGTTTCATGGATAGTTTCAGAGTTTTGGTCTAGGCCATCCAAACTAAACTCATAGTCCATGGAACATTGTTCTTTTCCTTCATCTGTTCTCAACGTTTCAGACGGTGCATTATTTATTTCTAAATCCTCCACGGGCTTATCACCAGACCCGAGATCTTTATGAATTGAAACTTCTTTATTCGGATTGTCAATGACTGTCAAATCTGTATTATTCTGATCTACCACATCACTTGAATTGTCAATTGTCATATTGTCTAATATATCACAGTCTTTAAAATTTGCATTATTTGCAGATACATCCATTTGTCCTTCCTCAGTAACCCTATTTTCAAACACATTTGAAACAACTGTAGCATTTTCAACAGCATTTGACGTATTTTCTGATACAGCTAATTGTAACTGGGGTTCTTCATCTTTATTTTCAACAGGAAGTGCTGCTGAGTGTTCTGTTACCTCATTGACTTCTTTATTATCTTCTTGATTACTTGATTCAACCTCTGATGGAGGAACATAATCTTTGTGCTCACAGTCATCCTCTGATTCGCTTTCTGATTTGTAAAACCGTTCCACTTCCTTTTCACGTTCTTTTAACTTCTCTCTAAAAATACATAATAAAATGTATATACTATTCAGGTACTCCTCTTAAAACATTAATAAATTTTAGATAAATATTAAAATATTTAGTTTATGCTGTTTTAAACATATTAATAAGCCCAGTGTGTCCAGTACAGCATGGCCATCAATAGGGTTGTTGACCAAATTTCAAAAAGTAGATAATATAATTCTACACGTACTAACTAGTGTATATACACAATTAGAGATTGGAAAATGTGTCAGAATAGTTTTAAAATAGTTATTTACAACTGATTTTTTTATAACATTTCAAAACGGCTGTGATGTCATAATGGGCACCTTGTAGTGAAATTATGTGTAAATGATTGTGTAAAGGAAAGAAATTGGAAGAAGACGCACTGTCAGTACTGTCAGTAGTGTCAGTCTGTCGGTGACACTGTCGTATAAAATATTTTTAAGTCTACGAGTTATTTTCCTTAATCTTCAAATTTATTTATTAAGTAAAATTATTATTTAGTAATAATCATTTAATAGCTTCCCTAATAATTATAGCAGAATGTGTGAATCGGGATTTGTGAAAGCTACTTCGCAAATTTTACCGAAAATTGATATTTTTATGATCATAAATTGAATTTTTAAAAAGAGACGAGCATTTTAATATTGGAGAAATCAGAGGTATAAAAGCAGTCAGGTAAGGATCAACATATTTAAAGAATGATTTTATTGTGTTTATATAAAATACATATTTATTTATTGGAAATTTATAGTGCAGTTCGGGAGTCTTATGGAGATAATGCAATTGACTATGTGGAATGTGGAACAAAACACCACATAATTTTTGTTGAATCCATTACAATCAGGAAATGAATAATTATCACAAATACTCTTAATTGATAGACTGCTGTCACTAGTGTCACTTTTGTTAAAAAAACAGGAAACAGGGCAGCAAGGTTTGATGGACAATTTTGACATATTTTCTTCTTCAAAATTATGCAATAGGATCGCTACTAGCTTCATGTTCAATTGCCCCTTATGACGTCAGACTAGTTTTTAAGTAACGCAAATTTGTATATGGTTTGTATTTATAGTGGACAACCCCATTGTCGTCCTATATTTTCTGAATATAGTATATAAAACAATGATATCTTTTTATATAAACATTATTATCGCCCAACTTTTTATTTTTACCCCATTCCAAGAATTTTTTGAAATTTATTGATTCATTTATTGGTGAATTTTGTTTAATCAAACTATTTTCAAGAAATTCAGAATTACATATGAGTATTAGGTACAGTTTCCATAAAACAGATCCTCTAGCAGAACTTTCAATAAAATATCTGATAATTGAATCGAATGTATACCTAATGACTATACATTTATGACATTTTGCCTTTTACAGGCAAATATTTCCCTCATCGATTTTCACAAAATTAACTTTATATAAAAAAGGTATCAAAGTACACTAAGGAAAATATTGAAAGAAAATTCTAGACAACTTTTTATACAAAATTATATTTGAATTAGACTTACGAAACAAGAGTCAATTGCTCTGCAGACATCTTGATCGCTACTGAAGGGGGTGCTTTTACATTTATTGGTACCGCAGAGGAAAATTTGGACCGCTTAGAAAGGAACTCTTTTATGGTATAAGATTTTGGCTTGTGATAAGGTAAGGAAATTTTCTTTTCTCTAAGCATTCTCTGAGACTCAGATTTAATTTCCTTCCTAAGTTGCGCAGCTTCTTTACCAGTCATCTAAAATACATAGCAATTTGTATAAAATAAAAAAACAAATTTAAAAAAATAAAAATTAAGGATTAAAAATATATGTAGGTACAGAGTGGATCGTGAAAATTGTCCCCTTTCTTCATTGTTCTTCGAGATATGAAAAAAATGTAAGAATAAAAGTTTAGGGATTTAAAAGAAATTTTTGACTCATCTAGACTGCAAAAGGTCTTTACAAAATTCTACGTTCTTCGAATCAAAATAAGTAAATTCTGGTACATGCCCATGTATTAATAAATACTTTTAATCTTTCTATTTATTTAATGCAAATTAAATAATACCTAAGTACTGGAATTATTTCTGGCTGATATTTTATATATTTTAAGTAAATTGTCACTATATCATTATCTTTCTGCTTCTGCAAACATTTTATAAAGTTAATTATTAGTAGATAGATTAACATCACTTTCTAATTGTCAATATTGTTCCAGAGCTACTTACTACGTAAAAATATATGAAAATAGGCAACAGTTACCTCGAAAAATTTTTAAAGATAGTATCATATATAAAATATTTTTGAAACGTTCTTTTGATGGTCTTTCCAATGGTGTTCCACTAAAAGAAAAACCATAAGTTGGGCCTATATACATACATTCAATTGTCTTTTATTCTTTAACCTTTTTCGTATCTCGAGGTTCTTAAAATTACATATTCTTTGAACAGTTCTATCTCCTACAATACCTTCATTTTTGAAGATATATTAATATATAAATGTAATATAAAATATAAAAGATTAGACAACTCACTTTTTTAGGTTTTCTAGCTACATTTTCTTTTGGTTTCTGTTTCTTCTTATACTGCTTAGATATGACATTTGTTTCTCCTAAACAATTATTTTCATCTAATTTATTCTCTACACTTGCTTCGTCTTCAGAACTATCCGAGTCACATAATGCTGACAATCTCATCGCCTTCAAGAATAAGTAATCACTTTTTAAATATATTAATTTATCACAAAAATGTAATTTTAAATCCATCATTTACCTCTATCAGAAATCTATTGTGTTTATAATATCTAAAATGTTTGAAGAGTTTCACATATTTTTGTAGGACCACGTATGCCAAATAAAAAAAAAACATCAAAATTAAAATATAAAATTGTAATGTAATTTTAAAACTATATTGCATTTACACTTTCAGCAAGTGTAGCACTCAATATAACACAATTTTTTTAACATAAATATATGAAATGATTTATAAAATATATAGGTACAGTATTATTTTATATTTCAATAAGAGAAAATTTACCTGCGACATATTTTTGTTAATATCAACTTTTTCTGGAATCAACTTTCCCTCTGCATTGGTAATAAACACGGGTTGTTCAATGGTATCTAGGGCATCATCAGAAAAGCTTTTATTATGAGCAATTACTGGACCCATTTCTTCCTCCGAGTCACTGTCAACGATTGCTGCTAATGTCCTGTGTCTGTTCTCAAGATTTTCTTGATTATTTTTGCCATTCTCCGTTGTGGAATTAAGCTCATGTTCGGAATCGCTACCATCTATTATTTTACACGTTTTTCGTTTAACTTTATAAAAATTATCATTATCAAGGACAAAATTGTTCTCTTCGTTACATAGAATAGTGTCATTTTTAGATTGTTCATTTACATTATCTATCTCCACTAGGTCATTATTTTGCATGGTACTTTCTATTCCGAGACTATCAGTCTCAGTTTCAGATGACATGTTTAATTTTTAATTGGTGATTGGTGCTGCAATATTTTTTTTAAAAAAGAAAAATATTTTCAATTTTTCAAATTACCATAAATACTAAAAAGTTTTCTTTGAACACTTAAAACATTTTTACTTAAAATCATATAAACTAGTAAGACAAATTAAAAAGAAAAAACTTCACATTTTTAATAGACGAAACAATTAGTAAAATAGTAGAATCACAATAACCAATAATAACCTAAAAGTTGCAAGCAAAGTCAAAAGATTTACCGCCAAACCATAGAATAAAAATTATATCATTTCTGTTCTGTAGCGAAACCAACCACACTACAGATTGGGCGTTTTCGAAAATTCACTTCGAGTGCTAAGATCACTATCTTTATCTATGTCATTCTTAAGTAGTGATGGGACTAATCGAAAGAATTAAATAATCGAGAGGTTACCATTCGAATTAATTTTATAATCGAATGATCATTCGAATGATATATAATCGAAAGTTCCCTTCGAAAATTTCCGATCATTCCAAATCATATGCGAAACATGTTGACGCTAGGTAACTGAATGACTGTCGCGAAAAAAAAATATATAGAAAACATAATTAGGTATTATTTTCATTCATATGAATTTTTATCCTCGCTAAAT
>NW_019416791.1:0-24612 GCF_000390285.2 Anoplophora glabripennis
CTGACCTTGCGAATACAACGGGGCGTTTTTACCGCTGCGCTGTCAACTGCTTCACCCACAATTCGTCTGTACTGATATTTTAATTGTCATTCACAGCTGAAGTAATCAACAATTTATGTAATGTTAAATTTGCATTTTTCTAACACAAAGTCGTCTCGCAAAAGATCCACAATGAGATAAAACAGATAAATAACATTTCATGACTTGGAAGAGTAGTTTAGCCCCAATTTATTTCTATAATTCGCAACTTTTGATGTTTGGGGAGTAAGTAATACTAATGCAATGCAATGTATAGTAGGTAACTAACGAAGAAAATGTACTAATACAAAGGGTTTAGGTACTATGGACAGGTATCCTAATCGTAGGCATGTCAAGTGGTATAGCTACGAAAATGTAAATAACAACCTAATCTAATAATAAGAAATACCTGTATATGTCGTGGCGTAGCAATGTATTAAGGTTAAAAAAGGCCTAGTAAGGTAAAATAACAGTTCGCCGCGACCCTACAGACGTCTTTCGCGTTTGGCGTGAAATTATTATGACATAATTAATCTGACGTTTCTAACGACATTCGAATTTTCTCCGAGTGGGCGTGTCTTAAAGCTTCAATCTTTACGGCTTGCAAAATGGTCGTCTGTCGTCGAGCAGACCCCAAAAAAAGACAAAATTAAATATGAAAATGCGAAAAAAACGTTACAAAAATGCCCCCGAATTTTATAGGGCAATTTCTTCCTTCCTAGAGAGTGCATTTTAACGTATTTACGGCCGCATTTCGAATCCCGCGTTTGATTTCGCGGAAAGTTATACATACAAAGTTGGAAGAAGGCACCCGGTCGATAAATATGAGCATTTTCGGCACGGTTTTAAATAAAATATCGTAGAAAATGGGGGAAATAAAAAATAAAAAAGCCGTACCCGCGCGCGATTCGAGGCGATCGGCGACCGCCAGATTTCAGCGGGTGGGCGTGTCGGACTATTGCGTTTCACACAAAAATTGGGCCGCGCCCCTCGCAGAGCCTGAAGAAAACTCAAAATTCACCGCGAAGACGACAAAAAATCGCCATCGAAATACGCCGTTCGGACGAAGGAAGGCCGGCGGTGGGCTTTGCCCCCCCGCAGGTCGCCGCTGCGCAGCTCTCCCGAAAAGCCTATGTGGCAATAAGTCGGCGCTTTTTCGGGGCGATCGTGCGACGCAGACGGAGCTATCAGATTTTAATATATATTGATTTTAACGTAAAAACAAACATGATATATGAAAATATAATACAGCCACAGAAATTAATTTTATTCTCTATAATTTTACTCATAAATTATAGATATATAGAGATTGTAATTTTATAGTGATAATCATATTTTTAAAGATACAATACAACTTGGATACCAAACGTTATCGCCAACCACTTTCTACTCTCGTATTCCATTTTGAAACAATTTATTTCCAAACCATTATTAATTTTCTCTTAATGTTCTCCAAAGCCTTCACTAAAAAAAGTTAAAAACAAATTATCAGTAGTTATTCAGAAATGAGGTCCTATTATACAAAGTTGAACAATATTTACTTTTTATTTTTTTAGTTATTTATTACTTTACGCTAACAATTTCAGGGTGATAAAAAAATGGAAGAAATATATTAAAGAGATATATAACACTATCAAGTTTATTTACTTAATATATATTAATACGTACAAGACAAATATGGATTAGATAAGTTATAAAAATTTGTTTAAAACGTTTTCAAAATCTTCGATAGATATCGATTATCAATTAGAGTAGAGTGATTATAAAAGTATGAATTACTAATTAAACATAGATACGTACTAGGATATTTCTTTTTATGCATCATCCTATTTCGTCATAGAACTCCCCAAAAAGTCCATTACTATTTATATGTCCACATCTCAAGAACTTCAACAAATTTCATTTGCTTAATATCCATTATATTTCATTCAGAAGGAAGTTTTTCTTTTCAAATGCCAAGTATACTGCAAAAGAGATTTTTCTTTTACTGACCACAAATTTTATAGAATATTTTAAATTACTAAATAAGAAAAATATTTCGTCGCTGCCTTCAAAATCTGACGTGAACTTCATCAAATTGTTCAGTGGAGTTAAGAAACTGTTTCTTGACTTTTTTATTCAAGAATTACAATTATTTTTATTTTACCGCAGACAGTCACAATTCTGTAAAAAATAATATAGCTGTTTTTCAACAGATTATGCGTTTTGATGTTGTTTATCGAATGTGCAGAACTTATCGCGTTTTACTGAAAATATGCACGTCGCATTTTGAAGACGTAACGACGATATAAACTTACCAGGCATTTGGTCTGGAACTTCGAGTATCAAGTCGATAGAGAATCTTGATTATTTCTGGCAGGCAGGAAAGAATTATTTATTGATATGTTTTTCTTCTCTGTTTAACTAAAATCGATACTATGCTCTACAACAGCTACCGTATCTTAAATATAACACATTTTGTGGTAATCGACAACATAGATGATATTGAAACACAGAGGTTTTATCATTCAGTGAACATGTTCTTTCTTGAATTTTTCAGTTTCCTGCTAATAATTCTTCATATTTTGCTTCTCTTAAATATTGCACTTGAAAACAGTATCTACAAAGATGCTTGCATTAGTAAATAATTACATATATTACTTTGGAGTTTATTCCATCAGAAAAATATTGCAAATTATTGCAGAATATAAAACATAAACATATTTTTCTTTATCAAATATATTTAAGTGGATAATAAATTGTATGCATCAGATCAGTAATAATTATTAATACTCACCAAAATATTAACTATGTTAGCCTTCTCGTTAGGTCTTCCAACTTTATGGTATTCTTTCCAGCAATACTCTGTAAATATTTTTTAGAACAGCCTTGAATTGTGTCTCTTGCAAGTTCATATAGCATATGTATCAATAACTGTCTGTCTTAGAGAATTTTTGTCTAGATTACAACTCGAGCCAACCTAAAAAAAAATGTCCATTACTTTATGCGTTCTTATGTTAATTATTATATAATGTATTTTGTAGTACGTAAATGCATGAAACTAACGGTGTTGGTTGCTTTGAATCTAATGTAAATTATTTAAAATTACAATTTATTTCTAAAAAAGTTTATTATCATTTAGAAATAATCGCTTTGGTGCTTGCCCGAGTGCTTGCCATATATAATAAATGATATAAAACTTACCTTATAATTTGCATTCTTGCCATCACAGTAAAACAAATTTAAGTCAGACGATAGAAACTAATCGCTGTACTACTCCTGGAAAACTACTCCAGCTATGTGATGATAAACAATTTGTCAGGAACTAATTACTGTCTAATGAATTGTCAAGAACCAAAGGTTGGAAGCGAGGCTGGACATTGCACTGCTTACATTCCAATTCTACTTCACACCCTTGGGTAGCCGTGATACAATACAGTGTACCATATTCCACTTCTTTTCTATTTTAATCTAATCGCTGATGAACGTGGTAATTATAAATATCTGTAAATAAGTTTCTTTAAATTATTGTTAAAACGAAGATTTTAATTTCATTACTATCACATTTGTTAAACATACTTCCATTTAAGTTTTATTAAAATTATATTTTTGTATTCTCAAATGTTTGAACTAAATTAAAACAAATCACACTAAATGGATTGTCATTTCAATACCGTAATAGATTTTATTAACAAAAGATTAATATATTTTGTGTGAGAAGAAAATTACTGAAAGTTAATACAACGTATTTTTTACGTATATAAATGGAAGTATAAATAGGTATTAATGTTTTTCTTCCGAATATGAAATATATAAACAAATGCATTTCTAAAAATGTCATTTATTATTTTCAAAAGTTGGATAATCTAGATAATAAACATAGGAATAATAATCAAAATTTAAATTTACAACTTACCTTGAAATTCACACCAAAACAAAACCGACATATTTCCGACAGATGACAGAAATTCTGGATCGCGCTGTTTCCGATTTACGAATATTTTGCGGCAAATTTGATAAGAACTAATGGTTAACTAAATAAATCTGTCAGGGTCCAATTGTCATCCAGCAGGCTGTCAGCCACCAATCATAAAAACCTATCAGGCTGGAAGTGATGTCACGTTGCTCATATCCCCATTCTAGTTTCACCCCCATGCCCTACACCTTCTGACACAAATACTGACACTGGATCAGAATCCTTGGTCCATACTGCAGTACCCATCCGAACGAAGAAAAGAAAATTGGATGGAAGTTTTACTGCAGACGATGTAGCATATTCACGTGCTCTGGATATATTGCAAAAACCTGCTGACAGTTTTCAAGTTTTTAGTGACTATGTTGCTTCAGAACTGAGAGAGATGACTGAAATAAGCCGAAAAAAAGCAAAGTTAGAAATATCCAAAATTTTATTGAAGTACGTAGAAAATGAACCGACCCATCAGCTTCATCTATTGAAGTTGTACAACCGCCAAAGACGACAAATGGTGGTAGTGTGCGCCCTTGGGAATATTATGAACGTTCACAGGAGTGGCTAATGACAAACAATGGCGAATCTCAGACTGAATCCTACATGCTGCCACTACAGGGACCCAGTGCTTTATTCCCAAATCAAACTTCATATCCGCTAAATTATGTGTGGAAGGACCGCGATACGATTATCAGAGAGATAATCAAATATTCTTCCTGCAGACAGGCATAAATAGCATTGCAACATTCGGGAATGATTCGTGTGATTGTGGTTTGAGGAATTCTGAAGAGGTACATTAACGATTTATAGGAGTCGCCTGCAAATTAAAAAATATACAAGGAACGACTGTCTTGGCGCAATTAAGTAGGTTAACTTACCAGTTGCTAAATACCGTAAAGTAACAGCAAGTCATTCGTCAGGAGTAATTGCTTTCCTCATTCGTGTATCTTGTTTTCCCATATTAATTCCAATAAATACTGAAAATCAGATGCGCTCATGCGCAAAATTTTTTTATAATAACCAAGATCTTCATTACGCAATTATTTCATCAATTTGCTATATGATCCTTGCTCATTCCTTTTCACTATCAGTCCCTCACCCATATTTTTCTTTTGGGTTTTTGTTTTGCACGCCTTCGTTTTAAATTATGAAGAACAATAACAGCAGCAGCAATTTTATTTCGCGACATTTTACAAGACTAGCAAACCGACAGAACCACCTTGCTGAAACACAAAGATCGCAACTAGTGGACACACTTGGTGAAACATTGTATCGTGAATTTCTTGATACAATGTTGCATATACATACGTAGCACGCAACTCGCTGCTAAGTGGACAGATGACGGCAACATTTGTAGCGCAACAAACATATTGTTGCGCTACAAAGGTATCCAGTGGACCCGTACCTTTAATGTTTATGGAGAATTTTTTTGAATTTATAACAATATTTAATTAACAACTTCTTAAAACTTTTTGGCAACTGCACAATAATGTATTGTATGTATGTAATGTAACAGATTTCAACTTATAAAAGTCTTGTATTTGGGTATAGCTTGATATAACAAATATTTATTTTGACTACATTGGAAAGATATAAAGAATAAGAGATTTCGGATTTTTTAAAATCCTTAACAAACCATATTTAGGTAGGTTTTGTTGAAAGAATTAAATATTTAGCCGATAATTGATAATAAATAAATTACTTAACCACCACATCAAACACTAAAAATCAAAATAACTCGGAAACGCACAGGAATTTCGAAACAGATGAAGTGACATTATTTTTGTTAAACTGTATGTAGATAATGAAAATAACAGTTTTTTTTAATAGTCATTGGCGTAGAAGTTCTATTTAAGAAAGGGGTTGAGCACTCCCTCCACTCCACTAATGTGCAAGTTTTTGAACATTCTTATCGCTTGTTTTATGTCCCTTAATTAATAGGCATTATCCCCCAAACATGAAAAAAATCTAAGCATTCGTTTATAAGTTATAATGAAAATTCGAGAAAAAAAAATTATATTCAACACCCTGTATCTCGGAAACGAAGCCTTCTACGACATATGTTTATAGGAACTTTTCTTTTCAAAAACACGTGTTCTGACTCACCCTGTATAAATACATTTACACGTTTTGTGAATTATATTAATTGTATTTATTTTTATTTGTTGTAGTCTTTCATATTGTTATTAACAATAAAAAAAACTGAGCTGTATTTTTCTTCGAATTTCTCTATTTTTAAGTAGAATCTTTATCTTTAAAAGTCTAAATAAGTCTTTCAGATTTCTGCCAAATTGCGCAAAAAACAAATTCTCGCATACCCATCTCGGCTTGCATCTGTATAGACGACTATATCTAAAGCAGGATCAAATATGTGTAATATTGGCTGTGAACAAATTTTCTGTTTGAGGGATTCGACAATATCTGTATGGTCCCGCGACCACTTCCAAGGAACATTTTTTGTAACAATTTTGTTGGTGACGCTGTTTGTCGAGTAAAATCTTTAATGAATTTACGGAAATATCCAACAAGACCAAGAAATTGCCTCGGATTATGTTGATTTTTAGGACATGGAAAACGTGATACCGCTTCAGTTTTATCGGTCGAAGGAGTTATTTGCTTAATTTGATGGTTAGGCCGTAATCTATCAATGCAATGTATCAAGAATTTTGGTTAGTAAGTGTAGACCCTCAGGTATTGTTTTGGATGGAATTAAAATGTCATCTAAATATGATATGGTATAATGGTATAATTCTCGAAACGGTAGTAAAATTTCACTCATAAATTGTTGAAAAACTGCCGAGGCAGTACAAAGCCCGAAAGGGAAGCGCACATACTCATAGAGGCCCTCCGGTGTTATGAATGCCGTATATGGGATTGATTTTTCATGCATGGGTATCTGATGATATCCAGCTGCTAAATCTAAGTTGGTGAAGTACCTGTATCCATGAAGGTTATCAATTATGTCTTCTATAAGTAGCAGAAGGAACTTATTTTTAAAGGTGAATTTATTTAACGCTCGGTAGTCGACAACGAGCCGTTTAGTACCGTCTTTCTTGTTCACTAATAAAGCAGGACTTGAATATGAAGAAGTACTCTTCCTAATTATTTGAGCATCCAGTAGTTCTTGAATAAGAAGAATGTTTGTTTATCTTTTTCTGAACAATGGTATGCGCGATGAGTCACGGGACGGGTGGACATTAATTCTATTGATACCTTTACTGAGTGTGCCTTCCCCAAAAAATTTAAGTTCTGAAAGTTACAACATTCGTGTTCTTGTAAATTGATCTCAAGCGCATTTCTATCAGCCGCTGAAATATTCTCATACTTGACATCATTTAAGCAGGGAATAGGAGTATCCGTTACTTTATTTTTAAATGATAAGATGTCATCAACACGAGTGTATGTAATGTTTTTATGTTCTGTGAAATTTCTGCCGATTAATATATCCGTGTGTAATATGTTATATCAATAACATAGTACATTATATTTAATTCAACTTCATCGATTTTGGTTAACGTTGTTATATAGTGAGTAACGATCGTACCTACACCGAGAAAACCGGATACGGTTACAGGAAATTATAAACATTGACTATGTTTAAGGTGGCGGCAAGCGTTTTTGTAATGAGAGAACTATTACTGCCAGAGTCAATAAATGCTGAAACTTCATTACCATTAATAAAAATTTGTTTATAAAATTTATCACAATTATTGCTAGTATTAATGAGATTGACTTGTTTATTTACAAAATAGGTAGTACTTTCCACTTTAGGATTTTGTTTTGCTGCTAATGTTTTCTGTTTATCGAGACAAGTTCGTTCGAGATGACCTTTTCGTTTACAAAAATTACAGATCTGATGTCTATGTGGACACGTATCTCGATTGTAACATGCTGAACAGACTGAATTATTATTTGGTGTTTACTTTATGAGATTTAAAATTGGAAGTACTAGTACTACTTGATCGATCAAAGAAATTTTGAAATGATTTTTGAGAAGTAAATGCTGGGTTTGAGCATATTTTGTTTAATAAATAAGCGCCCAAATCATTAGGGTTTTTTATATTCGATGCTTCCAAGGCGGCTGTTATAGTGCTATCATTGATAGCTCCGGTAATTAAGGAAACCTTATCCACATCAGAAAAATTTAATTTTAGCTAATTAATTTTAGCTAAATGTTCAAAATGAAAGTCGTACAGTGAACAGTCCTCTCTTGGTTTATGATTCATGAGGTCAGTAAGTAACTGATACACGTTGCGCCCACTTTTGAATGTGTTCAGAAGCACGTCTTGCCACTCTGCCCTAGTAAATTTTGACCACCCCATCTCGCTCTCAATGTAGCTATTGTACCAAGTCTTAGCGGTACTCTTTAGATTATTTAAAACTTGATAATACAATAAAATTATCTGATCATTTATATAGTTTTTCATTGTATTGAATTATTTCTATCCAATCGGTAATTTCCATAGTATTGGGATGGAATTCTAGTCCACGAGCCCACGTACAAAGAAAAAAAAATGATTACCAGCAAGCTGTAACTTTGCGTGTAGCCTAAGTTTGACAAGTTTCCCAAGATTTGACTACGAGGAAAATTCAAGTGGTAAGTTTTCTCGTGATTTTCAGGAAAAAAATGTCAATCTGGCATAAACATGGAATGTTATGACCAGCACTTTTTTTTAAGTTTAAATGAAAGATATATATTTTTTAAACCCCCCAAAAAATTTGTCCGATAAGAATTTTGGCATTTTGAGTTTGTCCCCATCCCAAATATGTCGATTTGGTGACATTATGGTTGGTGACAACTAGCAAGCTGATTTTTCTGGGAGGGTTTGGTAATAACACTTGAAATGAAAGTATCTTATTGTCCGACAAAATTCTTGAAAAGTTTTTGCAGTCCGACGCCCCGAAGATGTCGATTTAACGACAACCAGATGTCGGACAAAATCGTCATTATTTAAAAAAATGCAATATTAATCTGAGAATTTAATTGTCCGACAAAATTATCGTTTTTTTGCTTGTCCGACAAAATTAAACGATAAAATTTTCCGGTTTCAATACTTACACATGATGTAAAAGAAAAATTTAATTTAATAAAAAAAATATGTGAATAAAAAAAATTGTTTAAATTTATCAAATTTCAAAATAATTATGACTAATTTAAATTCATTTTTTTATACAATTACAAAAAAATTGGATATATGCAATATCTGAACATTTAAAAAATTAATTATAATTAACACAAGTAAAATTGCTGCATTTCAATCGTACGTTATTAAGTGGATAATGCAGAATAATATTGTTACAACCGAATAGTAAATATTAAAAATTGTTAATAAATTTGTTATAAAATTATTAATTAATAATTTTTTTTACTTTTTCACTTTTTACCTCTTGAATTATCATTTCCACGATTACACAAACAAAACACTCCATGATTTTTACGAAATTTTTACCACGAGGCATGCATGAGACTGTGAATCATGTGCACGTACTTGTAGGATATACGCGAAGTGTGGTCGAAATTCTTTTTCGGAGAACACTCACTTTCAACTTGTGTTACGTGTTACTGCATGCGTCTATGTGTGTGTGTGCACTTACCCGCGATGGGTAACGTACCATTATCATGTTGAATTCCTTGAGAAAACAAATAGAGAGAATGCGCGGTGGATTCAAAATATTTTTAAAATTGGTTTAAAATAATTGGTTTAATTGGTTTTTCAAGAACAAAACTATGTGTAAACTGTTTTTCAAAACAAGACTGCAAATTTTAATTTAAAAAAACTAGCGAAAATGTATGCATTCATTTTACAGTTACCATTTTTTATAAAATAGTTACAACAGTTTATAAAATAAAATGTACATAAAAGTTTTTTGAACAAAAGAAATCATTTTGATGGAAATTAATTAAATTAATATTTATAGACATTAATTATTTATGAATTTTTGTTGCTCCTGTAAACAAGATAATTTTCTTATTTAATCTTCTTTATTTTTTCATTAAAAAATTAATTATTTTATAGGAACATTAGGTACCACAAAAATAGTTATTTTTCCCATTTTTAAGGCAAAGGACCCCGCACTTTTCTTATGGGAAGTGGGAAGGGGTGGATCTAGGGCTTTGTGCCCATTGAGACTTTTGATCTACATGTTAAGAACTATCAACCTGCGAAGTTTCAAAAAAATTGGCCGAACGCCACTTCCCATAAGAAAAGTGCGAGGTCCTTTTCCAGTTTTTTTGGCGGAAGTATATTATTGTATTAAACATTTCAATTATTTGAGAAAAAAATCAAAACCAGATTGCTGGTTATTACCAACCATGTTGTCGTTAAATCGACACATTCGGGGCGTCGGACTGCAAAAACTTCTCTAGAATTTTGTCGGACAATAAGATACTTTCATTTCAAATCTTAGGTCTGTTCCTACAAGAGTCAGGGATTGGTTCCGAACCGTTCGAAATGTGCATCCAACTAATTCTTGCTATATATTCACTGAAGACACCTTTAGAACTTAGCTAGACACACATTTCGAACGGTTCGGAACCAATTCCTGACTCTTGTTGGAACAGACCTCTTATTACCAAACCCTCCCAGAAAAATCAGCTTACTTGGTGACAACCAGGTCACCAACCATAATGTCACCAAATCGACATATTTGGGATGGGGGATAAACTCAAAATGCCAAAATTTTTGTCGGACAAATTTTTTGGGGGGGTTTAATAAATTTATATCTTTCATTTAAACTTAAAAAAAGTGCTGGTTATAACATTCCATGTTTATGCCAGATTGACATGTTTTCCTGAAAATCACGAGAAAACTTCCCACTGTTGAATTTTTCTCGTAGTCAAATCTTAAGCTGCGCGCAAAGTTACAGCTTGCTGGTAATCATTTTTTTTTTTTGTACGTGGGTCCGTGGACTATTCTGGTATTATACTGGTTAAAGAAGAAGGCTGTGCAGAGTAGGATTGCCGCGAATTTCTGTCACAGATTTATTTTTTCGGCTAGAAGATTTTTTGTTTTTTCTCTTACGCTTATGAGTGTCCCTCCCTACGGCTGCTGGTGGACGTTTTTGATGAGCGGGAGGACGATGAACTGGAGGACGAGCTAGACGATGACGATTGTCACCGGGTTTTCTTCTTGTGCCACAGCATGACGAATACCAACACAAATAACATTAGAGAACCACTTCTGATGTAGTCTTATTGACTTAAATACTGAATTAAACTCGTAAACTTGATTATATAATTTATAGAACGCAAAGAAATACAGTAATAATGCTGAATACACTATTATTATGTTTACAAAACGTCAGTAAAATCAAAATCAGACGGTCGCCTCCTAACAACTGTTCACAACACACATATCGTCACGTAGTAACTGTACTTGGTCCGCATTAATAACAAAAAATTGCGATGATTTATTGAGTTCCCACCAAACGCTACCCTAGAAGCATTTAGAAATATTGAAAATTACCCAAGGAGAGCCGCAAATATAGCATATGAAGTACGTAAGAAGTTTGTCACATTTTTTAATAATTAAACTTGCGTAATGTTTCATTTTGTAACGTTATTAATCGAACTGTTATTTTAATCTACTTAAATAAATATTAATAACTAATAACTAGTAACAAATAAATAGACGTTGGTGTCGTGTAAGATGATCGTTTTGATGTGTTTCGGTGACCTGGGCTCGCGGCGGAGACATCGAACCGGAGGCGGAGGTTCGAGCTCCACGTAGGGCTCCATGTCGAAGTAGGTGATCAAGTGACTGGCACGTGGTGAATATGGCCTACAGACGTTGTGTCTAGGACACGAGCTCGTGGGGGAGATCTCGACGACGATGTTCGAGCCCCACGTCGAGCGCCGTGTCGGGTTAGACTTTCTAAATGTGGACCACTTAGGCGGTGATCAAAAGTTTGGGGGAAATGATGAGAGCGGACGGGCGATGTACCAGAATTGCTTAGGTGAAAGGAGCCGGCCACGTCAGCTACAACATGGTCGGCTAAGGGGTTTTCGCATGGTGTCGCACCCGAACGAGATGCGTATTGCTCCCGCTGAGTACCATATCGTAATTGTACTGGATCGTCCGTGCCAACGGCTCCACGTTTCGGGACACCCGAAATCGGAGATCGTCCGAAATTGGGGCCGGGCCGTGAACCGTGGTCGGGCTCATGGGATTCCCCGGAGCCTACCAGTTGGTACGTAGGTATAACCTCGTCCCGAGTATTTGTGGGTGACCCACTTCGTGGTAACTCTTGAGTGCTACTCGTCTCCATGGGTGCGTCGTGAGGGGTGGTCGAGGTGGTATCAGTAACTCGCGTAGCAGCGGATCTCAGCGCGTACGGTGCTGTGGCTGCGCCGTGCCGCATACATCCACGAGCTACCACCTTCGGTCCCTCAGACTCTCCACGGAGCTTCGAGATAACCTTGGGGATAGAGGCCATTTCCTCTTTCACCCGGAGTGTCGGGAGATCCTTCGCCGGCAAACAGGCGTGAGGGCAGTTCGTGTAACCGCTGGTCTCTCCGGATGGGAACGAGGTCTCGTCCAGCTCAGTCTTGATCATCGAATCACGATCTGATTTATTATTTGTATCTTCGAGGGCACCGATCCTCGTAGCACTGGATATCGCGTCGCAGGGATAAATCTTACCCCGTACGACATTGTCAGAGCAAGCTCTTCTGCTCTGAAGTCTTGTAGAAACACTGATTCTACTGAACGGTGGGTCTCTCGAGGGAGCCCTGAGAAGCAAGGACGACTTCTTTTCAAATTTCGAGTACGCCGCCACAGTGACGTGCGTATTATAGCTTTGGACTCGTAGGTCGCAAAGATAATGTCTCGTAGGGGTATGACGAGGAAGGTTGCCTCGACGAGTGACCTCCTAGAGATTTGACGAGGAAAGTTTCCTCGGATTTACAGTACTCGAAGGAGTCTGTTTGATAGGACTCGTTGGAGCCTATGTGTACCGCTGTTCCGAAGGTGGAGCAGGCACAATCGGAGACAGGGTCTTCGTCGGAGGTGGTCAGCCACGGACGGTACGACAGGTCTCAAAAGGAGTCTGGAGTTTTACCGCTGTTTCGATGCAGGGGGCTATCAAACAGGGTCTTCACCTCAGGTTGGGCTACCTTGGGCAGTATGTCTCGTGAAGCGAGTAGTGGTTTCCAAGCACTATATTTTACCTCGTAAGGTACTTCGTCGAAGATAGGCAGCCTTGACGCTATTTCGTTAAGCGAGCCTGTGAGCTTCAAAGGTCTTGAGTTTGGTGCCAGGGATTTTACACAATCAAACCGTGGAAGATATGTTAAAAGATTTATTATACAGTAAAACGGACAATAAGTTCTGTTAATTAACATACACAAGTTTTTTACCATAGAATTATATTTATTTAAAATATGCTCTGTCACTCATTTCGCGCTATGTACTTCCACTAATGAACTGCAGATGCCGCCAGTCGACGTTCAATCGCTTTCCAGTGAAGGCCTCGAATCTCCATACTTTTGTCGGAGCGCTCTTGAATCGTCCGCCAAAATGTCCACCAACAAGCGCCCGTCGCCGACGTCAGATCTCATTCCCCTCTGGCGTCTCCGGATAGTTGATGTCGGCATCGGAGATTTTGGAGTTTTTCCCCATTTTGCAAAAAACTCTACCCTCGGTCTCGGCTTAGGCTACGGATCATCGCATCCAACCGTCAGAGCGGTGGGACCCTCGGAAGAAGGTCCTTTCGGCCCAAAGACGGGAAAATTGGAAAGTGTGGTGAAATTTCTCCCGTCTTCGTAAAAGGGTTTATGGAGGTCTGTACTGGATGGATCTGGTTCGGAAGTGGTATACTGATGCACGGCACGAAGTAGTACCGTGGTTGGAGGATTCGGCCGAGATCGCGCGGACACTTCCGGCGGCAGCTAGAAAAACGTGAAATCCTATTATGGATTAGCTGGCCGTTAGTAGTCGCACGATTCGGCTCGAATTTGGACATGATAACCACTTAGGGATACTCTATCGTGGTTTTGGGGTTCGGCCGATATCGAATGAGAGGAACGGCTAAAAACGCGGAAAACGTAAAATCCACGTTCCCCCGTATAACGGCGTTATTGCTCATCCGATTCGGACGAAATTTTAGGGGAATGATGGCAGCGACTTGATGAGTGCTGTATTAAATTTTGAGACCTATCGCTCAATTTTTTTGTTATTGACGATAGTATCCTTGGACCAATTGGAAAGATGAGTAAAAAAGTAGATGGTTGTTTCTAAATATCGCCCTGAAACATGCCGGGGTTCGTCTGCAGGTTGCGAGTGTCGCTGCAGTGAATACTGAGCGCAGGAATGGCAGATCCAGGCGAGATCGTCCGCGATGCGGGTGACATTGGAAACTTCGGTGAGATTGGTCTTAGACTTCAAAGGCGCTATCGCCGGGGGGATCGGTGTTATTTTATGGGGCGACGCCCGCACTGGGATGCGGAGTCGCGGAAATCGTTCTCGGGCGGTATCGAGTTCGATGATGGACAATGTATCGTGGCGGCTTTTTACATTTGCCCGGCAGACGGCGATTAAATCTGTAACTGTGGTGGCTTTTCTGATTGGATTGGAAAGGTAGGTGAATTTGACTGTCCCTCCTTTCCAATCCAATGGTCTCAGGCATATCCGCAGGTACAAGACGACGTCTGGGAATATAATGAGGGTTTGTAAATCCTGAAGCTCGCTCGAATACGACATTAGTACTTACCACTTTCGTTCAATTCAATGACTATTTCATCCCATATTTTGTAAAGTTTTCTAATATTTTTATATTCAGGATTGCCCAAATCATACAGAATAGGATATGTTTTAACCAATTCTATTAGTTTTTCTGTGAACGACGACATTGTACGTGGTAATCTGAATGTCGGGAAAGAGGCGGGCGCGGTAATTATTGTGCATGCATCATTGACGAAAACCGAATGCTGCAGTACCGTGTTTACAAGTGCAGAACGTCGCCGTGGTTTGTTTGTACGATCTAATATCCCGCCGTATGTCTTGGTCCCGTGTTGTTGCCGCTCCCGTTCCCGCCGTACCGCATTGGTTAATTTAGAAGGAAATAAAATGTTAATTTCCCAGAAAAATTGTATTAGCCAAATAACCTTACTTACAGAGAACTTATAAATGGAATTATAATTCGAAGACAATGGAATGATGGATAAAATTGTAACGAAAATCGCCCTAGTGTAATTTTCTATACATTTTGTTTTAAACTTTAGAAAATATGATCTTTTAATAAAAAACAAGTTTACAGTAAATTCCAAATTTTTATATGCAAATAAACAATATTTTCAATCCATTTATTATACCGGGTGTCTCATTTTAAAAAATACACGTAATCTCTTAAGTTAAGAGCTTAATGAAAAAATTTTTCAAATAAAAGTAGGGTTTTGAGGGTAACATATAATGGTGACCTTGGCCATTACCTTCAAGGTCATTTGAAGGTTATTCGAAGGTCATTTTAGTTTTTGTTGCAAAGTTCTACTTTTGAGACCAGAAATGAGAAGAGCGGGCCATTTCACATCCATCTATGACATTGACCTTGACCTTCAAGGTCAAGTTAATTTTTCAAATAGAAACCGGTATCTTTCAGATCAAAATAGAAAGTGCGGAGAATTTTGCTTCCGAATATAACCTTGATCATGACCTTAAGTTTCAAAAGTCATTTGAAGGTCATTCTAGAATTTTGCAGGCAAAACTTTAATCTTGTTCATATTTTTCTTTTTGATATGTGGGGCTCGCCATTATTTTCCAGAATACCCATTAATCCTTTGCGGCATGCATTTTTTATTCAAATGTTTTTGAACTCAGACTAGCTCAGAATTTAGTAATAGTTAAATCCGATACGGCGGATCCAATATGTCGAATACTCGGCTCGACCTTGAGTTTTAACGTAGGTTGAAACATTTTGAAAATGTTAATCCATATGAATATTAAAAATGTTTACCAAAAATTGGTCGGCCATATTGGATTTGAATATTTTTAAATTCTGACTTCATATTTTGCAACAAAAAACTAAAATGACCTTCAAATGCCCTTGAAGGTCAAGGTCATAGTCGGATGTAAAATTTTCTGCTCTTCATTTCTGGTGTCAAAAATATGTTTCCATTTGAAAAAATCAACTTGACCTTGAAATAACCTTGAAGGTCATGGTCATGATCAAGGTCACCATTAGATGTCCCCCTCAAAACCCTACAACTTTTATTTGAAAAATTTTTCATTAAACCCTTAACATAAGGGATATTCAGTGTATTTTTTAAAATGGGACACCCGATATAAGGGTGTTTATTAAGTACTTGTACAAACTTTAAAGGGTGAATCTTTGACTAATTTTAAGATAAAATTTCATATAAACAACGGCTTGGTTCTTGAGATACAGGACGTCCAAAAAAATTTGTTTGGTATTTTGATTATATTTTTGTTTTTGCGAATTTTTATTTTTTTCTAATTTTCACTAATTTGGTGATAGTAATTTGAAAAGTGATAGTGTGTAGTGCGCAGACTCTTTCACTTGTTTTTCAAAAACTCTTAATGATTCAACTAACACATTTCCAACGCAAGTTTAATAAACTTTAAACCCGTTTTTTTACAAAACGTCTGCTTTTAACGATACATACTAAGAGTACCTACCTTTTGTACGTAAAATTCAAGGGAGAATGGGCATGTTTAGTCAAAAATGACATTCAGTGCGACACAAAAAAGTTATGGTTATTTAAATCAACGTACAACACGGTATGTGACGCCCTCTAACATTAAACAAAAAAACTAAGTAAATATTTGAGTTTCTCATCATCACCAGTTTCCCGAATTTCTTCAAATTGCCATGTTATTGAACAAAAATACAAGGTGACCAAATGAAAACGAAACAGAGCCATTTTCAGGAACTGCGTCAAGATTGTAGAAAAACGCTCAGATGCGTCGATTTTAGATTAAAGGGGGACATTTTTTGCTGGTATTTTTGACTCCGCCACTTTCACCCCCCGAGCAAGGGTAAGTATCATCCCAAAATATTTAAATGGCATTGGGGGTTGAGTAATATTTCCTTTGAAAGCTCGTACAATTCTCTTTACTTTACACACAGACTTTAAATTTTATAATTCCGCCCAATACTTATTAAGAATTTTGATTTTAAAGTTGAAACTTATGTACGAACAATTATTAACGGTAAAAATGTCAATCATTCGAGTTAAGTACGCTTATGGTATAAATTTAGTATATCTAATTTAGTAAATCTTTATTCTTGTATGGAAGCGGGCGGTCATCAGTTTGAACATTTAATCAACTAAGTAGTAAGTAAACAACTAAACATAATTTAAATTTTAAAATGTAAATTTTTTTCAAAGTATTGGGCGGAATTATAAAATTTAAAGTCTGTTGCAAAGAGAATTGTAAGAGCTTTCAAAAGAAATATTACTCAACCACCAATGCCATTTAAATATTTTGGGGTGATGCTTACCCTTGCTTGGGGGTCAAAGTGGCGGAGTCAAAAATAACAGCAAAGAATGTCCCCCTTTAATCTAAAATCGACGGGTCTGAGCGTTTTTCTACAATCTTCACGCAGTTCCTGAAAATGGCTCTGTTTCATTTTCATTGGGCACCCTGTATAATCAAATTATCAAACAGGAATTTTTTGAACACGCCCTGTACCTCAAGGGCCAAGGCGTTGCTGACCCATGTTCATATGAACTTCGCATCTTAAAATTTGTCAAAGATTAAAGTTTTTTAAAAGTTTGTGCAATAAACACCCTGTATATGCTACTTAGATGTCCAATTTCACCACTTTAAATTCAATATTTGATTTGGAGGAAATTAATATCATCAACTATAATGAGGGTTTATTTCCCAAAAGAAACCATTTACGGTAAATTACATTAATTCAGCATAATGCATTTCCATCTTATCTTGAGCAAATTTATGCATTAGTTTACATCAATTGTTCCCTATCTATTTTGTATAGTTTTTCAAAATGATTACATCGTATGTAAAAAAAATTATAATTGGTTTCAACAAAAATTTTATACCAATCCAGATCTAATTGTTGTTTGTCTTGGAACATTCACTACCTTCATTCATTTATTAAATTGTGAAAAACCTATTGGTATTTTCTCAGAAAAATGTATTAAGAAAAATGGTTTTCACTCATTGCAAAAGAGAAATTTTAATTTTTTTACAATACCATGGAAATAATATTTTGCTTTTTGAAATATTTTCTTTTGTTTATTACTTTTCTTATTTTAACGTAAATATCCTAAAATAACATATTTTCTATTTAAAATAGTTTTTTTATGTAAAATTAAAGTAAAAAATTTATTTCTCCCTATTTTTCAGTTTGAGGTGTCAATTTTACCACAGTCAACAAGGACACTGAAATACAATCTATACCCCTTAATAACAGGAAGTGTAGCTCTTCCAAGATTAAATATAAAATTAGTAGAAAGTAATGAGAGTTTGTTACTGCAACAAGAACAATTAAGGCTTCTTGTTGAGAGATCTGTCCCATCTCATTTATATGTAATGGTATGTATAAATAATATTATTTATAAAATATAACAATATAATTTTTTAGCCCCAAGTCAAAGGTAATCCCCTATATCCACATGCGGCAATAACTACTTATGATATTACTTCAGTGAACTGATAAGTCCCTTGGCAACAGAGAAAGTATGTATGTATGTAAATTATTTTATTATATACATTTAACTCATTCTTTTCCTTTTACAAAAAATATATTCTGCATTATTGACTATTTGTATTATTTCGTCAACATTTCCTTTACAAGACTGAACCCTTTTTGTTGCTGTTTTAATATTTATTTCGAAGTTTTAATTATTTTCTGAACTAGAGGAAAATGTAAGTTAGTACATTTTAATTTAAATTTTGAAATAATAATGTGCTTTAGTGGTAATAACAAAATTGCAACAGATTTAGTAATTCCTCTCATCAAAATAAACTAATATGTTTTTATGAAACGATTTCTAAGTGCTCAATTATCTTCAAAGGTTTAATTTTCAATCAATTATGTACTTAAGGGCAATTGAAGTTTCAGCTTTCAAAATTGTTATAGCGTAAAAATAGCCAGCTTATACATAGTAGGTAGGTACTTGGATGTAACGAGAGCCAGCGACCTTTTTTGATGACCAAAAGAGCAAAAGTTGAAAAGTTTTCCTACGCTTCATTTGGTGTCACTAGTAAGAAAATCGACCTCCAGCTCGCGCACTTCCGGGGGGTATAGTTGCGGCAGCCTCCCAAACGTAAAATAATAAAATAAAAAAACTAATACCGCAAAAGCTGAGACTTTGTCTACAAGCTAATTATGTTATAAACAAAAGAAAAAACGCAATCCGCTGACTTTAGAGTGGGGGGTTATGCCTCAGCTTTTCACCTAAACAAGTCAAAAATATGCGCTAGGTAAACTGAAACCGCAAAAGCTCAAATTTGGTAAAGTAATAGTCAACTTAACCAGTTATACGAAAAAAATGGTCCGCTGAAGTTTTTGTGGTATATAAGTGCTCAACTGACAAGTTGAAGGTGCAGCACATCGCTATACGCGCGGGCGCGTTGCAATCAGCTGAGCACTTTTCCCTCACTAAATATAAAGCTGAGTATTTTTTTCATTTGACTTATTAAATTAGCTATTGTATTAACAAATTTCAGCTTTTGCGGTATGAGATATCTATAATTTTTCAATTTTTTAAGTCTTAGTAGTAATTATATAAAAATATACAACTTTTTTCGAATATTTATTTACAATAAACGTTATGTATGAAAAAATTTAATCTATTTCATCTTCCGATTCATCACCCTCAAACTCATGGTCGCTGGAGTCAATGTCGATTCCTGCCATTTCTGCCTCATCATCTGTAAATATATAATAATAATGGTAATAATAATAACCACGGTAGCGTAGTCGGTCAAGCATGCCGTGGCAGGCCTTTCTCGGCCAGACTTCCTATTCTGGTCCGGGTTCGATCCCTGGTGTCGGCACTGGCAATGTCGATGGATAAAGGGAGTTTGTCCGCGTTTTTTCAAGTGTAACCCCCTTCCGCACAGCCTCTGGCTTTGGATTTGGGGGTTGTCTCATTTCTGTGGTGTGTTTCATGTTATATTATTAAAAAAACGTTAATTATAAAAAATAATTACATATAGTACGAATATTTTTAAATATTTTTAAATTATGTTTTACATATATGTAAATTAAATAATCAAAAATTTACACTTAAATAATTAAATTTCATTATAGAGCGAAATATATTAGTATATTCTAACCTGTACTATTTCTTTGTTCATCCTCGACAATTATATCTCCAAGGGAAGAGGGCAGCTGTTCACCCTCGAACCATTTGAAAATAAATTGTCCCCCTTCTCTTCCCAGCCGAAATCAGTCGGATATAATTCTGTTGGGATCTGAAGATGAGCGTGTGCCCAAATATTTGCAATGTACGTTGTCCGCAGCAAATGTTGATGCAGTTCAATTTTATGTTATGTATACATAAGTATTTAAATGTGAATATTTATTTATTAAAACTCTTTAAATTGAAAAACTCGTGAAATCCTTTATTGCAAATAAATATTCGAAAAAAGTTGTATATTTTTATATAATTACTACTAAGACTTAAAAAATGGAAAAATTATAGATGTCTCATACCGCAAAAGCTGAAACTTGTTAATACAATAGCTAATTTAATAAGTTAAATAAAAAAAATACTCAGCTTTATATTTAGTGAGGGAAAAGTGCTCAGCTGATAAAGTTAAAGATGCAACGCGCCCGCGCGTATAGCGATGTGCTGCGCCTTCAATTCGTCAGCTGAGCACTTATACACCACAAAAACTTCAGCGAACCATTTTTTTCGTATAACTGGTTAAGTTGACTATTACTACCAAATTTCAGCTTTTGCGGTATCAGTTTACCTAGCGCATATTTTTGACTTGTTTAGGTGAAAAGCTGAGGCACAACCCCCCACTCTAAAGTCAGCGGATTGCGTTTTTTGTTTTGTTTATAACATAATTAACTTGTCGACAAAGTCTCAGCTTTTGCGGTATTAGTTTTTTTATTTTATTATTTTACGTGTTTGGGAGGCTGCCGCAGCTACACCCCCCGGAACTGCGCGAGCTGGAGGTCGATTTACTTACTAATGATACCAAATGAAGCGTAGGAAAAATTTTCAGCTTTTGCCAAATGACTAACTCAAAACGGTTGCTGGCTCTCGGGCTATAATCTTTGGTTTTGGAATTGGGAATCATCTTACAGGTTTCAACTGTCAAAAAAGTGATCTGATGTCAAGGATTTGTGAAAGGTATACGTATTTCATTATTTTGTCGGGTATTAAATATTGTGAATATCCCTATTCAAACAAAATTTATCTATATTTTTAAAAATATACATCGACATTTCAAATATAAATAACGATGCCACAGTTAAAATTTTATGTTCCTTGAAGGCAAGTCTACATGACTGCAAATTTCCGAGTCCAACAATAATACGCAATATGCGTTTGTGCAAAATAAAAACACACTTCGCCGAGGTTGAGTCACCCCAAAAACAAATACCATACCGCAATCGAAAAATGACCTCAGATGGAGCGGGGTCGAGCGGGATTATCGCTCTTTACCCACTTCATCGCTGTAGCCCCGGACGCCTCGTAGAGGTAGGCCCTTTCCCCGTCATTCCGGGCCGCCAACGCGGCCGGATTCGATCGGTTCAGGGGGCCTCCTGTCCTGGCTGGGCCCCGCCGGCTAGGGCCCTTTCTTCTGGCGCTCTTCTTTCTTCGCCGGCTCGTCTGTGTATACCCCCGGGGGTGTCGTGTATCGGTCGCAAACGACGACAGTCGTTTGCGACCGGGGTGGTGGTTTTGGGTGAGGTCGTGCAGCTATGCAGCTTAGGAAGCGCTTTGCTAAGGTGGCCCTTAGGCTAGCGCGGGAGGGGAGAGTGGGATAAGGAAGGTAGGGGGGTGTGTGTGTGTGTGTGTGTCGTCGTTTTCGTCTCTTGATCCTGGCGGTCCTGAAACAGACAGAAAAATTTCGACTCACCCTGCGTCCAGGAGTTGATGTCTAGGCCGCCTGCGTCTGCCGGCAGCCTCTTCGGGTCGGTAGTCCACCGCGTTCCGGATCAGCGGGTTGCTGTGGATCTCGGCGCGCTCGAAAAGCTTTCTCGCGCGCTCTCTGATCGCTTCCAGGGCTGAGGTGAATCCCAGATCCCGGCGAATGTCGCTGTTGCGGACGAACCAAGGGGCCCCCGTCGCGCAACGGAGGGCGATATTCTCGACGGCTTGCACCCGGGCTAGGTGCGTCTTCGCTGCGTGTCCCCACGCGGTTCCAGCGTATGTCAGCTGTGGCTGCAGTACTGCTCTGATGAGGGTTAGCTTATTCCGCAGGCAGAGACGGCTGTCCCTGCACAGAAGCGGATAAAGCTTCGCCCTCACCATCTTCGCTTTGCGCGTCACTGCTTCGACGTGCGGCTTCCACGTCAGCGTGCGATCCAGGGTTACCCCTAGGTACTTGACGGTGGTCGCCCACTGGATGTCTTCTCCGTTGAACTTCACGTGTCCCTGGGGGCGCGTTTGGTACCTACGAGAAAACATAATACCTGTGCTTTTCTCCGGGTTGATCGCCACCTTCCACCTGTTGCACCAGTCCTCTAGTTGGCTTACAGCTCTTTGGAGGTACCTCTTCGCCATATCGGGGTTCAGGGAACGGGCCGTTATGGCGGTGTCATCGGCATAGAGGCACACGGTAGTGCGCTCTGTCCTGGGCATGTCGGATGTATAGATGTTGAACAGGTGCGGTGATAGCACGGCTCCTTGGGGGACGCCTGCTTCGACGTCTCGATAGGTGGATAGGGCCCCTTCCACCTTCGCACGCAGCTTCCTGCCTCTGAGGAAGGACTCCACCAGTTTGACCAGTCCGACAGGGTAGCCAAAGTCGAGCATCTTAGCCAGAAGCCCATCGTGCCAGACCCTGTCGAAGGCCTTGGCGACGTCCAGGAAGACTGCCGCGGTGGATTCTCGGTTGTTGAAACCTGCGGACAGATGTTCTACTAACCTGAGTATCTGTTGCTCCGTTGAGTGTCCGCTGCGGTAGGCGAATTGTTCGTCGGGGATGACTCGCAATTCGTCCGAGCTCTCACGCAGTCTGGTCAGGATGATCCTCTCCGCTACCTTGCTCATCATCGGCAGGAGACTGATGGGCCTGTAACTGGCAGCAAAGGTTAGATTCTTACCTGGTTTCGGGAAGAAGATGACGTCGGCTTTCTTCCACCTAGCGGGGAATCTTCGCAGTCTCAGGATGGCGTTGACGATGTTGAGCAGCGCCATCACTCCCTTGTGGGGGAGCTTTCTGAGTATTCGATTTCCGATCTGGTCGCATCCGGGTGCCTTGCGGGGGTTGAGGCGCCGCAGGATGTCCCTCACCTCCTCGGGTGTCGCCGGCCTAATGTCGTCCCTGTCGGGTTGGCGTCTGTAGCGCCGTACGCGTCGTTCCACCTCGTCGGCGTGGTCCTCGTCTTCGTCGTCGAGAAGGTTTTCCCTACACTGTAATTCAAGGCTGTCGGCGAATGCCTCGGCCTTTTCATACCTGGTGTAGACGATCCCGTTCTCTCCGTGAATGGGAGGCATAGGCTTCCGGGTGGTCCTCAGCGCCCGTTGCATCGTCCACAGGCTGCGGTCTTCGGGGTTTAGTGACTCCAGATGTCGTTGCCACGAGTCCTGGTAGTGCTCCTCTAGGGCCGCTTTTACCCTCCGGTTCAGCTGGTTTAACGTCTGCTTATCCCGGGGGTGTGCTGTCCTCGTGGCTCTTCTTTTCGCCGCACGTCTTTCCCTGATTAGGTCCTGCAACATAAGAGGTAACTCTCCTGCATAGTTCGCTATCCTCCTCTCCGTCGTCTCCGTGGTGCTGGCTTCCAAGGCGGTGTGTATATGCGTCTCAAGGCTCGCGATGGCGGCCTCGAGGTCCCCTGCTTCGCGGACGACCAGAATTGGTGCGCATATTCGTTGCATTTCTGCGCGGAATAGACCCAAGTCGGTCCGACGCTCGTCTCCTAAGGTTAGGAGAATGGGGACATGGCTCGTCTCCCCCTCGTAGTGCGTCGCCAGATCGGCGGCCATCGGTATTGCCCTAAGCAAAGCGATATCCAACAAGTCTGGTCTTCCAACTGCACCGTAGTACGTCGGTCCATCGGGTCCGTACGCTGCAACGTCCTCATGGTACTGCAATAATTGCAGAAGCACCCTGCCATGCGTGGTGGTGGTCGTACTGTGCCATTCGGGCGATTTCGCGTTAAAGTCCCCGATACCTACGGTTTGAGGCCACATCTCCAAGACCGCGCGTAAATCGTGATCGGTGAGCGGGAGCTGAGGAGGCTGATAACAGGTCACTACGGCGATGTCTCCGTACCTGCGAGTACGGATCGATACGGCAGCGGCTTCCATGTTTTCTAGCTGAGGAACCTGCAACATATGGTGATCTATACCTCTTTTTACTAGCAGGGCCACGCCTCCTCCGTGTCTGTTTCGGTCCCTGCGATACACTAGGTAGCCAGGAATCCTAACAGTGTGTGCGTCCTCTACTTTGGTCTCTTGTATCGCCATCACGTCCACGTCTAGACGGGGCAAGAGCTCCTTGAGTTCGATTTTTCGCCCCCGGAATCCGTCG